>NC_056729.1:267007778-267307778 GCF_019279795.1 Protopterus annectens
AAATAGGGTTTGTCGTCTGACTTAAAGAATATCCATTGTGTGATTCCTTAAAACCTCTTGTATTAGAGGTAACATGGGATATATGGAAATGACCCCTTAAGGACATCAGGTGTTTCAGCTACATGGCAGTTCTGAATGCCCATGGCTTTTTTCTTTTTATGTCTGTTATGGACAAACTCAGGCCAATAAAACCCAACCCCACTAGCTGTGGACATGCATATTTCAGTCTTCTTATGGCCTCCTCAGCACAGCATAAGTGGACTTTTTGACTAACGTTTGAAAACACAGGACAATTGCATATATCCCATGTTACCTCTAATACAAGAGGTTTTAAGGATTCACACAGTGGAAAATCTAGTTTGGCTGGGTTTTTCTTTTGTTTTTTGCTGACTGTTTTTTCCATGTGACCTTGCTACTCATGGTTTTATTTTGTCTTAAAGAATATATCACACCTACCACAGTGACGTATAGCACTGACACATGAAGGGACATACATGCACAACACACACACACACACATATACATATACACAATCACACACATACAATATGTGTATATATATATATATATATATATATATATATATATATATATATATATATATATATATTTATCTAGAGGGGGGGGGTAGAGGTCTATATACATGTACAAGCACTTTTAGAATTAGCTCCTAAGCTGGAAACCTAAATCAATCACAATGTGAAGCAGAACAGATTGCAAAATCTTAGCACTGAAGCATAAAGGAACAAACAAGTACATGCAGGCATGCCATTATCAAGATCCTTACAATCAGATTTTAAACTGGAAGTCAAGGTGTGAAGGAAAATACATTGGAAACACTTATGAAAGTATAGATTTTTATATAATAAAACAATGCAGACAGCTTTGCAGGAAATACTGGGGAACAGACTTATTAACAGCCTAAGTAACCATCTGCGGGATGGTTTAACACAGACTTACAGCTATGAGCTGCTAACAAACTCTGTCTTCTAGTCCATGCTTTTATTTCCACGTACAAACTCTATGACTATGAGGGAAGCTACAAAACTATACTTGCCACAGAAGTCAGAAAATATGCAGTTCTTTTTCTGTCAGACCATTCAGAAAACGATGCTTCCACACAAGTCACTAAATATTAGTGCTACTGCCTGCTGGTTTCTTCGTTATGATGTTTAAAAGTAGCTGTCTCAAATGCAGCATACAAATGCACGTGGCTGTATTAAAAGAACTGTCTCCGTATATATTTTTGTATACAAAGTACTGTAGTGAACTGTATAATATGGAATTTACATTTTAGGAGGATACTGATGCAAAGCCTCAAGGGTCATTTCTGTTGTGTAAAACTGTAACAAAAGAATCACCCAAAATTATCATTTCTGTATACATTACCTGTATGTGACGTTCATCATAGACATTGTCTTCTACCTTCACATGTGGAAGATCAGCTGTATTCTTGGCTTCACTTTTTGCAGCAGAGTTACCCATACTAAATAAGAAAAACAGAGTTTATTTTTTTAGAATACAGACATATGCTTCACCTCATTTCAGCCTGCAAAACCCAGTTTTCTCTGTCACAGCTATACTGTGTACAAACAAAGCAGCAATATGGGAGTAAACTACAACATATTCCAGCATCTGTAGTGCAGACAGTGCTATTCATAGTAGCTATGAACTCTGCTTCTCAGCATAACATAGAAAGTAAACAATGAAAGAAATGGCTAAATACACTTCCATGCTATCTTACCTTACGTTTGTGCTGACATCCATTTCAGTTTTGTTCCCAAGATTGAGGGTAGTGGCCATAAATACTGCTTCTTGTGGTTAATTAGTCATTTTTCCATTCCAAAAATATGGTCACACACTAGAAAAGATCAGAATATCTGGAGAAGGGGAAGAATCTACACATATGAGCACAGCAATGTGACTTACACCAGAGGTACAGCTCTCAACCTTTCATCATTTAAATGACCGAGACAACATTTTAAGATGAAGGACACAGACATTCAGTGAGTCATGCATTTTCAAAGCTGAGAACATAGGCTCCTCACACTGTGGAAACTACTGTCTTTGGTTATACGCAGCATATTTAATTTTTCAGTTTAGAATATTCATCTCTCTCACTATTTGTTTCTCGTGTATTAAAATCAAAATGCAAACAATAAATAAATAGATAAAATAAAAAATAAATATTTCACTAAGAACATCTAGTTCCAGGACAACTAGAAAAGTAATTCAAAACACTGAAAACATCAGATAAGGTAAAGTAATAAAGCAATTTGGAAAGGTTATCAAATTTTACAGACCTGAAAGCCTTCAGCAAATGCTCCACCTTTTAAATTTTTCAAAACTTCAATTTGAAAGCTAAGCCACATACAGGGGAGCAAAACAATGCTTTACTATACAGCTATGCAAAGATAGCTGTCTGATGAAAAAGTGTGCAAACTGCATGCTTGCATGAAAAATCGGGTCTCACCATCTCACTAATGTGGGTCATCATTTCCTCAAGGAGCAACACACTCAGAACTAATTATATTAAGCAGGTACAGGGGCAAAAATCTCTTGGGGGGGGTAAAATAAGTTTCTGACAGGTTTACATAAACCCAATTTTACAATGTTTGCTCTAAGACATGACATTCAAACTCCTTTCCTTCACACTTAACACAAACCACCCTAGTTACAGAAGTGATGCACTCTTCTAAGTGTATGGTATTTACTTGTGCTTTGTTGACTAGGTTAGTCCCACTATACAGGCTCTCTTCAGGGAAGACCAAAGGGGGTAGCCATACTTGGTAGAGGAAATTTGGCCAGGACACAGTAGACATGACCCACTGGCAAGGAACACTAGATGAAAACTAAGGTGAGACAACAACATGTAACATTAACATACAAGTTGTCTGGTTTAAATGAGGCCGTGCGGACAATCAAAACAAACTTTAATATAACACTCCCAGCCTGCAGAACCAAGGCTGCATAACCGGAAATAACTTAACAAGACAAAAAGGTCTATTGTTATCTTGTTTAGTAAATACAGAAGCTGTTCCTACTGATGGAAGGCTTTTCAACTGAGGCTGAAGTAATCAGCTTATAGCATGTGTGCCTGGAGGCATCAAAAGAATGTATCAGTAGCAACAAGTAGTAAGACAAAATAAAAAAAACTTGTTCTCAGTGTCGGTGAAAAAAAAGTCTTTGGATAAAGTTAACACCTATGTATCTTCCATCAGATGATCATTAAGGAGAGCAAAACGATTTTGCACACCAGGGAACACTTATAGATTACCACATCCCACCTGTAATTAGTCAGATGTCAACTCTCTCACACTGGTAGGATTTCATTTCAATGGACAAATACAGAGTAGTTAGGGGCAAAAGTAAAATACACTTCATCACCAGCTCAGCACTAGAAATCTGCCAGTCTGTTCTTGGGTACCTAAGAGGTGCAGCAAGAAGCAGCACATATACAGTGAACAAGGGGTGAGCTCTAGAAGAAATACATCTGTGTGACATACTCACTACGTAATTAATGTCATTAACTGTCCTGACCAATTTTCAAGGAATTAAAGTTCCACTCTGAATGACAGTTGTAATGGTCTATAGATGCTTATCCTCTGATGTTAATACACATAAACTGTCATAATACCATGAAAGATGGGAGGTGATGCAAATAGTCTGCTGGAGGAGAGTGTTAGGCTCACCAAACCATCACTTGATGAGAGCCATCAAGGGCAGTGTGCAGTAGCATGCACCACCATGGGAAGGCATTTTAGGCCTCCACAGTGACAACACCTGCCTTGTTTGAGTGGTGTTATGCCATTACAAATTATCTTTCTGCTGGGATGCTGGCACGTGCATAATGCACCATCATGGCTGCCTGAATTATGGTCACCTCTGGAAAGCTCTTGCTGTGTTCCTGGGTGAAATTCTTGTATAAGTAAATAAATAGGCCATGTCTGATGAAGGTGTTGATAGTTGATAGGCATGGGGCCAAAATCTAAACTGAAAAAAAGGAATAACTGTAAGCACAATACAACTAAATATGTAAGTTGCCAACAGATCACCAGTGAAGCATGAGAGCTGAAATCCAAATCCCCATGAAAAGAAAGGGGTGGGGGCAATGGAGCAACACTTTCAGTGCTATAAGAATATTTCCACTGAAGATCTATTAAGGTGAGTAAGCATATAATTGCACTGTGTTTCTTTGGATAAGAGTGGTCAGAACTGCAAAAAGGTCTAAACACTAATCTAACGTGGTGGGCAGCCAAGGGAGGATCCTATGCAATGGTAACCTACAGAATCCTGATCTCCTTCTAGACTTCAGCATTAGGCTTGTTGTGTCTGCTAAATGTGTGGACTATTGAACACTTTGCAGCTTCACAGATGCACAAGGCAGACACACTTAAAACAGGTAGGAGAAGTGGCAGAAACTCTAGAAGAATCTGTAATAGACAGCATCCCACTGATGCTTGCCAATGTTATGTTTTGCTTATCAGAAAAAAAAAGACAATAGAATAAGTAAGCAACTTTAATAAGATTTACTTGGTCATCTGTATGACAATTTGTCCTTTATAAAGTAGACAGGTTTACTGATGCCTTTGGTTCTTTCTATGCAATTCCAAAGTTGTCTATGTATATCTAACATGTGTAACAGTCTTTCACATTGTTTTTATGTTTTAGAAGAAGACTAGCAATTGTATAAATACGTCTCAGAGATACAGCTGAAATTATTTTTAACATGAAAATGGGTTAGCTCTCAAAGTTACTCTATTACTATGACAATGGCGTATGGTTCAGTGCACATCAAGGACTGTAGCTCAAGAATGCTTCTTACTGAGGTCAGTGCTACAAAAATGTTTTTTCAAGAAAGAAGCGACAAGGTCATATAGGCAGTTGGCTCAGACAGTAGTAATGTAAGATTTCCTATCACAAACTTCAAACCTGAAGCAGGCTATAGGGAATGATAAGGTGGCCACAAAGGCATGATTCCCTGTGTGGAGTTCAGTGGCCAACAATGTGGTAGTATACTGTCAACTTTGTTAACCCGTATCCCAAGAAATACAGTCATTTGTATCTTAGTTCTTGAATACACACAAAAAACTGAATTATTATTTCTGTAGGGTTAATGTTTTTGGTTTCTGTACTGCTTCACAACTGTTAAGCCCTATTGGCACCAAAGAAACAAAGGTTTGTTACTGCTGAGGTGAAAATGCCACATAAAAACACAAAATACATATAATGTAAATGTCCTGAATCCCCAGGCATCAATAAGCAACTTTCTTGAACTCCCAACTTACTAATAACTGCATCAGTGTCTTCAAATGCATGAAGTTTTGTAAAGTGTCAGACTTAGGAAAGGCTGACATCAGCAAAGTCACCAGCCAGACTGACAGTTTGTTTTTAGTTATCAGCACCATAGCTAAGGTGGGAAAAGGGGGCAGCTGCTCCAGGCACAAGCTGTTAGGCAGTATGAATGGCATCTCCAATGAGTTGCCCATCGATCAAGTGTGAGTGCAGTAACGGCTTTCATTAAGCAGCCATGACTAAAATTGTGGCTGTTCAAAATTGGTCTATATTATATCTTTGAAGAGTCAGTTCAGCGACCGGCAGTTTACATCAAAATGCCGTTCAGTGAACTATTCATACTGAGATCGCGGTACAGTGAAGATCGGAAAATTTGCCCTTTCCTCACTGCAATGTGATCTCAGATTTCGTATATATAATTAGTGAGGGTGTGGGGGGCTCAGCCCCCCACAAAAGCAAATTCACTGAATGGCATTTAGATGTAAAATGCCTTTCGTTGAACTGACTCTTCGAAGTTATAATATAAACCCGTTCAAATTAGTTTGTTTAGCAGTGTGTGTGTGTGTGTGTGTGTGTGTGTGTGTGTGTGTGTGTGTGTGTGTGTGTATTTATGTTTATAACTACAAGCTCTGTGTTAAAGTTATAGAAGAACCTTTTTTGTTCTCAACTTCAGGGTGTAAAAATGAAAAAGATAGCCTACTTGAGTTAGCACAATATTTCCAAGTCTATATACAACACATGCAACACCTCAGTATAAGGTTTTATGGTCCATATAACACTTTATAGTCCATATAAGTACTCCACCACTTAGGTTCGGTCCCTAGCAACCTGTCCAGCCACAGGCATACCTCTCAACCTACCAACATTGAAAATAGGAAAAGGCCCTTAAAAAGCAGGAAAATATAGTAAAAAAATCAGGACATCTAATTAGCATATAGTCTGAATACCAAACAGCACATGACTCTTCCCATTGTCACATGTTTAATAAACAGAGTGACAAAAATGATGGAAAAATATAACCACATTATCAAAGAGACAGTGTAAAATATGTAGACTTTAATTAATTGTATTCTAAAATTCTACCACATAAAGTAATTTATTTATGCTTCAGAAGAAGGGAGATGCAAGATGTGTGCCATCTTTAGTTAAATGGTTGTTACCACAACTATGCCGGTCAAGTAGTGCGGTTAGCACTCAGCTTCAAAAATCATGTGATGATGGGGGAATTAGAAACTTGTTCTAAAGGGTAAATCAAGCTTGAAAATAGGCACATCCTGTGCATGGGGTAAATCAGGCCCTGAAAATAGGGACATTTCTCCAAAATAGGGACAGCTAAGCTATCTGGCTACAGGCTGTTAAAAAGCCATAGCTGCAGGCCTTGCCATGCCTTCCCTTCAACTCTACTCAAAAATATAACCTTCATCTGAACTTGTCTCAAGTTAAATCCACAAGGAGCCACCACTGGGTGATCTAACTCTATAAGTTTTTGGTCAAAACCCGTGCTGTGACCAGTAATGCACCTCTCACAGAGGAATCAACTCCCTGATCTGCCTTTGTTAGGCAACCTCCTTTTATGCAGTTACTAACAATCAACTACTCACTAACTGACCAATACAGCCAATGTCCTGACTAAAGTGTTGTGACAGTTTTACAACCACAAGTCACTTTATACACTTTTAAAGACACACTACCCACTTTCCTCAAGCTAGATAATACAATTACTCTCCGCCTCAAGCACAAAACAATTGGTTTGAGACTCACAATCATAGGTTGTAGGACCTCAACAACTCACTGGCTTTGCTATTGGCCAGTCTAGGCATATGGATCATGGTGTACTGTAACAGTTAGAGGGATATTGCCCCACAGCATTATTTTATGTTGCCATCTAATTGTTTATTCAGCCATTTCAGTAAGTAAAGATCGGTCACCAAGCTGAAGTGCTAACTCAACAGCCAGTTACCTGAGAGTTCCATTTCTGCATACTTTTTGGATATGGAAATACACCTGGACAGAACAAACAAATGTTTTTAATCTAAACTATATAGATAGCCTACATTCAGGAATAACTGCATTTATTAACACAGTATACATCCACCATACAATAAGAGGAAAGTAATTAAAAATCAAGCAGATAGATTATCACATTTGGTTTCTGAAGATTATGACTTTGAAATGGGCTTCAATAACCTAAAAAAAATGTGTTTGTAGAAAAACGATATGACTCTTTGTTCAGACAGGGAATTTAAGACAAAGTGAAATATGGGTACATACCCACCTTGGGAATATTTAGTCAGGGTTTAAACAAGATCACCCACCATAAATGGATGTATAAGCCCTAGGGTTGATTATACTTTGGGCTTTCTGTTAACATACAATATTAATAGTATACCCATTACAAGTATTACAGGAAATAACTGAAAAGTTGTGTATGGCAAGAGAAAAATCACAAAGAACATGGCACCAGGTCTGAGTTTTACATGTAAAAATGGTAACAATTTGAACATCATGTTGGAGTCTAATACAGGAAAAGTAACTACATCATGAAAGATTGCCAAGGACAGAGACACTTAACTATGCAAAAGGTGCCACTATATAAGGGGGGGGGGTTCCAGTTTGCCAAGAGGTACAGTTTGGTTTGGTTTTGATGTCTATACAGTATACCTGTATAACTGAATACGTTTCTTAATTTAATTCCTTTATGTGTATACCAGCAAGGATTTTATATACACCACTGTTGAAATGTCTGATCTGTGGGAAGCAAATTTCTACTACTTCTAACTATTGCACTACTCAAGCTTTGTCATTCACTTCAACAAACTGCTAATCTGATTATATTCAAAAGTTGGCTATATCTGAAGTAATCACTTTCTGAAAGTTTAAACTGCTAGCAGATCACTATTTTATTTAATCACATATAAATACTCTAAGAAAAGTAGCGGAGGCACTTTTTTCAGACATCATGAGATACCAATTTCTTGTCTACTCCAGGACATTAATAAATCTATCAGGCCCAAATTGTCTCCCCAGCTTTGTCATCTGAGATTATTTTTTTTTATCTATAATTTGTTGACCAGATTAGTTCTACTAAGCAAGTAGCCTCTTTTCAGGGAAGAGTTGAGGTGGTATTATTTCCACTATTGAGGAGAAATTAGGCCAGACCATCAGGGAACTTCCCCTACTTGGCATTGTTGTGAGTAGGACCCATTTTGCATAGGCACTTCCAGTTTCCATTTCAGACATAGAGGTGCCCCGAAAAACAGAAAGGCAGATGAAGACAAAAGTTCATAATGGAGTGGTGAGAGAAATGGAGAAAGCCAATACTGAGACCGGAAAATACGTGCAAGAATGAGGAGATGTTGCAAAGAAATCTGTTTGATGGAGATGAGTCAGCAAATGACAGATGTATAATTACAACCCTCCAGTCAGGAAGGTTGTGGGATGATTTACTTAAAGAAATGGTGATGCAAAGTGAGCCAGAAAATGAAGGTGTTGTTTCCTTGGGGGGCATTATGTAGAAAATACAAAGGAGGATGCAGAAACAATCCTGCAGAATAGTGGTGAGATGGAAAAGAAAACATATGCACAGAAAGTAAAATAAGGCAAAGGGGAAGTAGAAAAGAAAAAGGCAGAAGAAAATGAAAAAAATAGAAGTACAGGGTAAGGATTTAAAGTAAAGAAGACAAATAAATGGACAGGTATGAAGTGTGGGACAATTTAATAGCTCCTTTGTGTGTAAAAGCACATGAGGTGAGAGTATTTATTCTTATTAACAAACAGACATTTTGTGACTATACATGAGACTATTTTTTTCAATGGAAATTTTTTATTGGAGAATATGAAAAAAAGAAAGACTGTAACCCATGGAATTTTTATGAGAAAAAAGCATTTAACAAGGAAACAAAAAGAAAATGCATGTACAATTTTGACCATAGGTAAAAAGAGAGACTTTGAAAGGACATTTAAAAACTTTATTTACTTAAGTATTGGACATTGCAAAACTGTATGATAAAAGGGGTTTATGGATTGGCAGAGGGGATTATAATATTGTGTTAAAAACAGAAAGAGAAAAAATATACATACGCTAAGTATGATAAACGCGGAGGGGGAACAGGAGTGTTGTAAAATACTGCAGACAACCCAAAGCATGTTTTTTTTTTTTTTTTGGAAAATAAGGACATTTGATACATAATTGTGATAAAAGAAAATTTTATATTTGTGGGAAAATGGGGCATGATGCAAAAAATGTGAACTGAAATGTTATAAATATAACAAAAGTGGACATTTAGGGATGGATTATAAAAATGAAAATAAGAGGAAGAAAAAAGAAAGAGAATAAAATGAACAAAGAAAAGAGATTTTAGAAGTAGAAATAAAAGAAAAATTAGATGAGAAAAAGATAATAAAGAGGACACTGAAGGTTCTGAAATAAGTGATGACGACAACATAAATTGGGAGATATTAAAAGAAAAAATAATTCTACTTGTAAAAGACAGAAAAAGAAAATTTAAATGGACACATTTGGAAGAAAAAAGAAAGGAAATGGATGAAAAATAATACTTACAGCTAATGGATGGGGGTTGGTATAATGGTTAAAATGACTGACTCACAAACTCAGGGTATAGTATTTGATTCCCACCTTTGGAGGGGAAATGGATAGGCTTAGAATGATCCATTAAGACAGTTAGCTTAGTAATTAGCTATGAACATATGAAACCATGAATCTAAGGAAAAGGATAATGACAATTTTAGAGTGCTTTCTATAAATGTGAATAGTATTAAGAATATAGTAAGAAGAACATGGATTGTGGAGTGGTGTAATACATGTGATGTAGATGTAATTATATTAGAAGATACAAGATTTTTAACAAATGAAGAAAGATTACAAAAAGAGAAACTATGAGGAGAAAAGATAATTTGGAATTTGGGAAATGAGAGATGTTCTGGAATAGCCATATTCCACAGGACTTCAGTAAAAATATTAGATGCAACTTTAGCACAAATGGGAAGATTAATCACGGTAGATTTAAAATGGGAAAAGTAAGTATACAGAATTATAACACTATATGCTTGTACTAATTGTAAAGAAAGGGAAAGTTTATTCATCAGATTTTTGACTATGTAGTGATTAATATGAATATTATAATAACAGAATACTTAAATTGTGATTTAAGAGGCAAGAGTAAAAATAAAGGATATGATATAAGAAAAATGTTAGCAGTTATAAGATGTGGTAAGTTAAAAGTTTGGGACAAAAATTCCTGGACTTACAAAAGGAGTATGTATAGAATTGAAATAGATTATTTATAGTATTAGAAGCTTTAGTTATAGAAGAAGTGGGTAGTTGAAACAGGCTTGTCTTATCATCTTGCAATATGACTAGAGATAAAGGAAAACAGGGAATATATAAAAAATAGGCAAAAGAATAAAAAGGATAAATGAGAAAGCATTGAATGAAAAGGGAAAGAGTTTAGTAATACAGTTACAGAAAGGTCATATTACTATGAGAACATTTTATAAAACATTGGTCTGAACAGTAGATGATACTTAACGAAAATATGAAAAATGTTTTTTTTACAATGGTAATATGATGTGAGAAAAGCAGAAAAAGAAAATATAAAAAAAATATAAAGATACATTGAAAGATTTAGTACATAATGATAGAAAGTACTTTGACAAAGAAAAAGAATTATATGACAGAAATCAAGAAACAGTACAAGAACTGTTATATACGCAAAATATTTTTACAAGAAAAGAGAAGAAGTATTGAGTTAATTAAGCAGATTAATAAAGGAAGATGGTACTGTAATGAGAAAAACAAAAACCATAAAAGGAGAAATAAAAAGTACTCAGGAAAAGATTATGAATAGTGTAGTACAATATGTACAAGAAATGACTGAAGAAAAAAAGAAGGTAGTGAAAAAACAAGGAAAGTAAAAACGTTAACAGAAAAAAAACCATGTAGTTGAAAAAAGGGAGATTTCTTTATATGAGGTAGATAAAGTATTAGGACAAGTAAATATAGATTTGGCTGCAGGACCAGGTGGACTACCGTATGAAATATATAAAAATCTAAGTGATTGGGAAAAATTTTTTTTTAATTTTGAATGAATGGTTAAATGAAGGTCTCATGTATACAGAATTGTGTAGTGGAATACTTAATATCATATGGGAGAAGAAAGATAGTAGACAATTAAAAAAAACTGAACACCAATGGTATTGAATAATAATGATTATAAGATCTTTATAAAAATAATACAAAAGATATCTGAAACTAAAATAGAAAACATTATTGAAGACAGTATGTATAGAATAAAGGGGAATGTTTGTCAAGAATTATTAACGACAGTTTAGGAAATTGTGGATGATATTACTAATAGAAAAGAAGAAGCTAAAATCACAATAAGAGAGTTTAGTAAAGCATTTTAATCAAATGGACATGAAATCTTATTTATGGGTACTAATGAAAGAATATAACTAAAGAAATTATATGTCAGAGTATAATAATAATAAAGTAAAAATACTTGTAAATGGCTGGTTAAGCCAAGAGATGCATATGAAGAGTGGTGTAAGACAGGGATGCCCAATGAGTTGTATATTCTTTGAATTAGTTATGAATGTGATAATATGTAAAATAAATTACAAAATGCAGGAGGTGGGTATATAATACCTGAAGGGTTAAGCATTCCAATTTTGTTAACATAAGCAGGCGACATTATAATTGAAAAAAAATTGGATAAAAGAAGTAATAATTTGCATAAACTAATGTCCAGTAGTAATAAGAATGGCTTTAAATAAAGAGAAAACTAAAGGTTTAGGTGATGTATTAAAGACAGGGGTATATATTTTACAATGAAAGAAAATTATGCGTTAGGTATTACATTTGGGAATAAAGATGTAAGAATAATTCAATGTGAATAAAAAACAGAAGAAATAAAAACAAACTTATCTTTTCTGGAGAACATACAGTATAAATTATCATTCAGAAGAAAGAGGCTTATTTGATAAATTCAATACTGAAGGGAAAATAACATACCTAGCAATTGTATTTATGTTGCCAACAGTATTTGAAAAAGAACTATTGCAGATGCAATACCCTTATTTCCACGATCAGCACCAATTGCCCTGTCCAAGAGGGACACAGGTGGAACCCCCAGGGTGAATTTATGGTTACCCATCCAATCGTCCAGATTGTGTTTGAAGAGGTTCAATGTGGTGCTCTGTTGACATGAAGTGGGAGTCCATTCCAAAGGTGTGGTAACCTGTGGGAGACAAATCTGTCTATCCAGCAGTTTCTATTAATGTCACATACCAGGTTAAGGTTTTTAGAGATAGTAACCCATATACTATTTGACTTGCAGATATGCAGCATTTCCAATAAAGCAGGGTCAAAGATTGCCTTATATGCAAGGCATAGATCACCTCTGAGTAGTCTGTATGAAACAGAATAAAGTGACAGTGATTTCAGATGATCCACATAGGGCAGATGCTGAAGACCTTGAATTTTCCTTGTGAGGGATCTTTGTGGTCTCTCCAACTGCTGCAGCTGCTTGGAAAGGTACAAAAGGGGCATTGTACTCAATTATTGGTCTGATGACGGAAGAGTACAGAGAGGTTATAACTTCTGTTTTTTTCTGGATGCAATGCCCTTACTTATGAGATGAGTAATATAGAATGCCCATCTTACCACTGTGGAGACATGGTGATCAAAGGTAAGGTTGCTGTCAAGCTGTGTGCCCAGGTCTCTCACCACTGAGTGCATACTTAGGGTGTCGTTATTGATGTGGTAGTTAGCAGGCACATTGAGCTTATTGAAAGGGATGATAATACTTTTTTGCATTAAGTTTAAGGCCATGACTTTGACACCAATCATTTGTTTGTGTAAGACCCTCATGCAGGATATTGACATCGTTTGGAGATTCTATGACTGCTCCCAGTTTGCAGTCATCAGCAAACTTTGTCCTCCACAGACCTTTACTTTTAGCTAATACTTTAAAGAAATAGATTCCAAACAGTAGCGGTCCCAGGACTGATCCCTGTGGAACACCACTGGTTACAGGTCTGCTGTTGGAGGTGGATTCCCCTATTTTGACTATATGGGTTCTATCAGTGAGCCAGATAGCGACCCATCTAATGATATAAGGGTTGATAACTAGTTGGGTGAGTTTATCAATGATGCCTGAGTGGGGGATAGTGTCAAAAACCTTGGCTAAGTCTAGGTAGGCTGTATGCACAGATTTTCCCTCATCCAGGACCTTGGTGACTGTCTCAAAGATGTCCACCAGGTTTAACAGGCATGATCTCCCTCTAACAAATCCAAACACAGTAGGGTCAAGTGTTTTCAGATCACCTATATCTTTGTTGATAAGGTCCATGATGATTTGATCCACGGCCTTGCAGATAAGGGTAGTCAAGCTAACAGAGCTATAGTTCCTGGGGTCAGTGGAAGTAACACCTTTGTGCAAAGGGATAACACTGGCCATTTTCCATTCAGCTGGGATGAAGCCAGTGCTTAGACTATGATTGAAAGGAGTATCCAATGGTGTTAATTCTTCAAGGCAATACAAAAAATGAAAAAACAAAACAAACCAAAGCAACAGGAACCACGGCACTTGGACTGGCTCAGTAAATCTATTCACAATTATAAATAAAATATACTACTGCAAACTTCAATAAAAAATAGTACAAACTTTAATGAAAAATTAAATAAAAATTTAAAATGTAAGCGCTTTCGTTTTGTACATTAGAAAACTTCATCAGACAGGTCTATATCATGTGGTTGAAAGCTAATAGTAGCGAACAACCACAACTTTGAAAACACTGTAACTCGAAGTTGCAATTGTGGGGGGCTGCTCCCCCCACACAATATATATACCAACTCCGAGATCACACTACAGTGAGGAAAGGGCAAATACCCTTATTTACACTGTAGTGTGACCCCACAATAACAACTTCGAAGTTGTGGTCGTTCGTTATTATTAGCTTTTGACCACGTGATATAGACCCTCATCAGACAATGCTGTCTAATGAAGTTTTGTAATGTACAAAATGAAAGCGTTTACATTTTAATTTTTAATTTCATTTTTCATTAAAGTTTCTACTATTTTTTATTGAGGTTTGCAGTAGTATGTTTTATTTATAATTGTGAACAGATTTACTGTGCCGGTCCAAGTGCCATGGTTCCTGTTGCTTTTGTGTTGCTAATTCTTGTTTGAGCCAATGTAGGATGCAACCTGAAATGTTATCAAGTCTAATAGATGCTGTGTTTTTTACCTTAGGGAGGGCGTTTATGACCTGCTCTTTAGAGATCCAAGGTAGAGGTCAGGTGGAAGGGATATCATGGAGTATGTGTGGTGGGGACAGGGAAGTGAAGTTTTCACAAAACCTGTTTGCTAACAGGTTAGCTATGTCCACAGGCTCAGTACATGTGGTATCATTAACTACCAGTTCGGCAACAAATCTGGGCCTTTTTTTAGGTTACAGATGTAACTAAAGAATGCCTTATTGTTGTCCTTAGTTGAGGAAGCTAATTTGGATTCGTAGTTCACTTTGCAGGGCTTCACAAGAAGTCGTATTTGCTTGTTTAAGATGAGGAAGGAGTGTTTCCAGTTTAGGGCTTGCTCCCTCTTACTCTTAGACAACAATTTCTTCCTCTTATTGTAAAGCCTGCTAATGGCAGTTGTCCACAAGACAGGTTTGCTCATCCTTGAGGAGCTCATTTTGGTCCTATCAGGTATGGCTGAATCAATGCAGTTATGCAGGTGTTTGTATAAAGCATTGGTGTAGAATTCGGATCAATTGCCAGTTCAACAACAATTGCCACCACAACTCTTGCCTTTCGAGCTGCAAAGATGGCAATTATAGTTGAATGCACATAGTTTCCCCTGGGCTAAATGATCACTGCTCTATTATGTGTCTGTTGAGATACTGTATCCCCTTAGAATGACACCAGAAACTAAGCCAATTATTGAAGTCAATCATTTTCTGTTTGTATTGAGGCATCATCCTAGGTGAAGGTAAAATGCTGCTTAAGGTTACAGACACACCTGACTGAGATAAATAGTCTGAGAGATCAGTCATGTCTCTCTTCATATAGTCCAGAGGGGTACGTCTCAAGTCATTCACACGTTGTCAAGAAGAAGAAAATACTGAACATGTGTTTTTTGAAATGTAAAAGAGTAAAAAAAAGTTAAGGGAAAAGCTATGTAAAGAATTTTTTTTAAAAGATATACATAAGTGTGTAAAATAAACATGGATATGATTAAATATGCACATCATAAGACTAGAAGTAAAGAATATGTTAAAAGAATAGATAAATTTATTTTATGTTATATGAAATGAAAGAATAAATGAAATTATATTTAAAGGTAAATGGATTGTCGCCTCATAGTAAGACGTTGTCCTGTTCGATTCTCAGCTAGAGCGTCTTCTGCCTGGAGACATGCATGAATGGGCGTACCTTCGTTGAAGGTTGTGCATCAGGGCCGGCAACTCGGAATGTAAAAATCTACTGCCAATCATTAGCGGACCGGAGTTCTGCTGTGGCGACCCCTAACTGGGAAAAGCCGAAAGACACAACAACATTAAGCAAAATTAGATGGTTATGGAGAAAGGAGTGGCGTTCTAATAGGGATTAATATTTAATATGACTGTAAGGAAAATTATGAATATATGTAAATATATTTGTAGCTCTATATATTTGTTTAATATTTGTAAATACATAAATATGTTGTAAATAAGAGTCCTTTTTGTGTGTAAATAAAGAAACCCTATTCTTTTAAAAAAATAGGTCCTGTGGGATCTTTTACATCCACCTGAGTTACCACCAACTGTAGCAGATGGGACACTGGTTTAACATCTCATCTGAAGGACAACACACTCAGAAGTGCAGCACCCACCCCATAATGGTAAACTGCAGTCAGTAATCCAGTCACCTGTAGTGGAAATAGTACCCACAGCCTTCTGGTCTTCCAGGACTAAAGGCAGGTGTGCTATCTGTTGTGCCACTGACACTGACATAATATGAAATATATGAATATGAAAAGTTCCTTAAAACATCTTTGTCAGATTTAGTGATGATATTATTACACTGCCCTGTCTAGGCAGTCTACCAGCTCAGGGCCCTCCTCTCACCTCATCAAAGCTTGTAACTGTATCCTAATCCTTGATAAATGGGTCACTAAATGCAATCAATCAGTCTCTTCATGCCATCTCAGAAATTGTGTTACATACTCCTTGGTGTCATAAGTCACTCTTCTTGCTCCCAAGTAACCATTCGCCCCAACAAAATAACCTTGCTCATCAGCCAGTCTGCCCTCAGTGCAAAAAGGGCAGTTACTAACCACCAGAAGTACCACCTCCCCCTACATTCCCCCTGATACAAACAGGCAAACCCTCAGATCAAGAGCCTTTTACTAAAGCAGCAACATACTCATGTGCCTCCCAGTTAATTTCCTTAGATGTGATCAGTTTATTTACTGTTATTCCTCACGAAGCAGGATTAGAAATGTTCAAAGATAGTTTGATTAATATAGGTCAATTAAATTGTAATAGTGTACACTTGTTGACACAGTTTATGGAAATGATTTTGAACAACAATTTTATGATGTTTGAAGGAGAACTGTTCCACCAAAAGGCAGGGGTGGCTATGGGAGCTAAATGTGCTCCCACATATGCAAATTTAGTCTTGCTTGACTGGGAAACCAAGAAAGTTTTGAATTCACATTTTGGTGGGAAAATTGCCTCATACAACAGATATTTGGATGGCATCCTCGTTCTGTGGAAGGGTACGGAGGAAGAAGCACATTATTTTGTCCATTATTTGAATAGAACAACTAATTTCTTGAAATTTACTAGTTGTTGGAGTGTGGGGGAAACTGATTTTTTGGATATTCATTTAACAACTACTGAAGGGGCCCTTAAGAGTTCTGTGTACAGAAAACCTAACTTCTTGAACACTTTATTTTACTATGAGAGTAATCATCCTAAACATCAGAAGAAGAGTGTAATAAAAGGTCAGATGGTTAGGATCTCTAGGTTGACCAGTGGGGAGGACACTTTTAAAAAGGAAATGAACAACCTGATAGGTTTATTCACTGAAAGGGGATACCCCCTCAAACTATTATTAAAAATCAGAAAAGAAGTGAAACAAAAATGGACAAATTCTTTTGCCCCTATTTTAACAAATAATACGGAAATAGAAATGTTAAAAAAAGAGAATATGAATCATGAATCAGGTAATGGTAGTTCGCTTCAACGAACTATCTTTCAAATTAGTTGACATTGTTAATAAATGCTGGGAATTTTGCCTTGAACCAGGCACACAGCAGAGGTTAGGGTTAAAACCTACAATGGTGTTCAGTAGAGGTAGGAATATTAAAAACATGCTAGAAATAAAACACAGCAATGAAGCAGGATCATATAGCTCTATCATGACTAAGTGTGGTGCCTGTAGTTCCTGTAAATTTATTAACAATGGACCCTTATGTTTCTGTCATCATCATCATCATCTTCTTTCGGCTGTTCCCATTAGGGGTTGCCACAGCAGATCACCTGTTTCCATTTCTTCCTGTCCTCTGCATCTTGCTCTGTCATACCAACCACCTGCATGTCCTCTCTCACCACATCCATAAACCCTATCTTAGGCTTTCCTCTTTTTCTGTTACCTGGTAGCTTCATCCTTAGCATCTTTTTCCCAATATACTCAGCATCCCTCCTCAGCACATGTCCAAACCAATGTAATCGTGCCTCTCTGGCTTTGTCTCCAAACCTTCCAACCTGGGCTGACCCTCTAATATACTTATTCCTAATCCTGTCCACCCTCGTCACACCCAGTGCAAATCTTAACATCTTTAATTCTGCCACATCCAGCTCAAACTCCTGCCTTTTTGTCAATGCCACTGTCTCCAACCCATATAACATAGCTGGTCTCACTACCCTCTTGTAGACCTTCCCTTTCACTCTTACAGGTACTCGTCTGTCACAAATCACTCCTGACACTCTTCTCCTCCCACTCCATCCCGCCTGTACTCTCTTCTTCACCTCTCTTCCACACTCACCGTTACTCTGAATTATTGACCCCAAGTATTTAAACTCATCCACCTTTGCCACCTCTACTCCTTGCATCCTCACTATTCCTCTATCCTCCCTCTCATTCACACACATATATTCTGTCTTATTCCTGCTGACCTTCATTCCTCTTCTCTCTAGAGCATATCTCCATCTCTTCAGGGTCTCCTCCACCTGTTCCCTACTCTCACTACAGATCACAATGTCATCTGCAAACATCATAGTCCATGGGGACTCCTGTCTGATCTCGTCTGTCAACCTGTCCATCACCATTGCAAATAAGAAAGGGCTCAGAGCTGATCCTTGATGTAACCCCACCTCCACTTTAAATGCATCCGTCACTCCCACCGCAGACCTCACCGTTGTCACACTACCCTCGTACATATCCTGTACCACTCTTACATACTTCTCTGACACTCCTGACTTCCTCATACAATACCACAATTCCTCTCTAGGCACCTTGTCATATGCTTTCTCTATGTCGACAAAAACACAATGCAACTCCTTCTGACATTCTCTGTACTTTTCCATCAACACTCTCAGAGCAAACATCGCATCTGTAGTGCTCTTTCCCGGCATGAAACCATACTGCTGATCACTAATCATCACGTCCCTTCTTAACCTAGCTTCCACTACTCTTTCCCACAACTTCATGCTGTGACTGATCAATTTAATCCCTCTGTAGTTACTACAGCTCGGCAAATCACCCTTATTCTTAAAAATCGGTACCAAAACACTTTTTCTCCATTCCTCAGGCATCCTCTCACTTTCCAAGATTTCATTAAACAATCTGGTTAAAAACTCCACTGCCATTTCACCTAAACACCTCCATGCTTCCACAGGTATGTCATCTGGGCCAACAGCCTTTCTATTCTTCATTCTCTTCATAGCTACCCTTACTTCCTCCTTCCTAATCCATTGTACTTCATGATTCGCTATCCCTACATCATCCAACCTTCTCTCCCTCTCATTCTCTTCATTCATCAACCCCTCAAAGTACTCTTTCCATCTCCTCAACACACTCTCCTCACTTGTGAGTATATTTCCCTCATTATCCTTTATCACCTTTACCTGCTGCACATCTTTCCTAGCTTGGTCCCTCTGTTTAGCCAATCGGTACAGGTCCTTTTCTCCCTTCTTAGTGTCCAACCTTTCATACAACTCTTCATATGCCTCATCCTTAGCCTTTGCCACCTCTCTCTTTGCCATCCACCTCATCTCCTTATACTCCTGTCTACTTTCTTCATCTCTCTGACAATCCCACTTCTTCTTTGCCAACCTCTTTCTCTGTATACTCTCCTGTACTTCCTCATTCCACCACCATGTCTTCTTGTTATCCTTCCTCTGTCCAGATGTCATACCAAGCACCTTTCTAGTCGTCTCCCTTACTAGCTCTGCTGTAGTTACCCAGCTATTTGGTAACTCTTCACTGCCACCCAGTGCCTGTCTTAACTCATCCTTGAACTCCACCTCACAATTACCCTTTTTCAATTTCCACCATTTGATCTTTGGTGCTGCCCTCACACTCCTCATCCTCCACTTAATCACCAACATCATCCTACAAACCACCATCCTATGCTGCCTAACTACACTTTCTCCGGTCACCACTTTACAGTCTCCAATCTCCTTCAAACTGGCCCTCCTACATAAGATATAATCTACCTGTGTGCATCTTCCTCCACTCTTGTATGTCACCCTATGCTCCTCCCTCTTATTAAAATACATATTCACCACAGTCAAGTCCATCCTTTTCGCAAAATCCACCACCATCTGACCTTCTACATTCCTTTGTTTAACACCATACCTACCCATCACTTCCTCATCCCCTCTGTTCCCTTCACCAACATGCCCATTGAAATCTGCTCCAATCACGACTCTCTCACCCTTGGGTACAGTCATGAACACTTCATCCAATTCACTCCAAAATTTTTTCTTTCTCATCCATTGCACACCCAACTTGTGGAGCATACGCACTAACAACATTCATCATTACACCATCAATTTCCAGCTTCATAAACATTACTCTATCTGACACTCTTTTCACCTCCAAAACACTATTAGCATACTGTTCCTTCAGAATAACTCCAACGCCATTTCTGCTTCCATCTACACCATGATAAAACAATTTGAACCCACCTCCGATACACCTAGCCTAACTCCCCTTCCATCTGGTCTCTTGCACACACAATATACCAACCTTCCTTCTGTCCATCATATCAGCTAGCTCTCTCCCTATCCCAGTCATACTGCCAACATTCAAAGTTCCGACCCTCCCTACCACAGTCCTAGCCTTTCTCCTCTCTTCCCGTCTTTGGCCATGTCTTCCGCCTCTTCTCCTCCTTCGGCCAACAGTAGCCCAATTTCCGCCAGCACCCTGTTGGCTAACAGTACTGGTGGCAGTCGTTGTTAACCCGGGCCTCAACCGATCTGGTATTAAAGTATTTATTGGTGTCTGCATGAAATGATTTGGTGAAGTTTTATGCCGGATGCCCTTCCTGATGCAACCCTCCCCATTTATCCAGGCTTGGGACCGGCACAAAGAAATGCACTGGCTTGTGCATCCCCAGTGGCTGGGTTATGTTTCTGTAACAAATACAAATGAAGTGTCCTGGGAGATGCAACTGTAACTCCTCGATGGTGGTTTATGTTGCTACCTGCCTATCTTGTCCTGGGTTTTACATGGGAAAAACCATCAGAAGATTAAGGGAGAGGATACAAGAGCATGTGAGGGCTATTAAAAACAAGGACATTCACAATGCTCTGTACCTGCATACCACCAAGTGTCCCAATTTTAAGAAATGTATTTTCTTTATAATAGGCAAGGTGACTTACAATGAGAGGGGGGATGGTAAAACTCTCCTTGAAGCAAAAGAATCTAACTGGCAATTGCGCTTAAATTCTTTAGTAGCTCCTGGCTTGAATGATTTTATTTCCTTAAAACCATTTTTAAAATTAAGACATGAATTGATTCCTTAATAGGAAAAAGGAAATAATGTAATGAATTTTATGTAGTAGCTTATGTAGTTTGTGAATTTTAGAATTGACATGAACAATTATGTATTCTGTTGCAGACTACACCCTTATTGTGATTGGTTGGGGTAGTTTTAATTGATGGTATTTAAACAGTGTTTAATTATGCTAAGACAACTCTGAAGAAGCCTATATGTAATACAGGCGAAAGCACTTAGTTGTGTTAGTTTTGTGCAATAAATGGAATTTCAGTTCATCAGTTTGGTTGCGCAAAGTATTTTATTTTATTTTTTCAGTTTTTTAGTCTTTTGATTAATTTGTTATTGGTTTCTATTTTGGTATTAACCTGGTCCTGAATATCATTATTGGTTCTTGGTGTACTGTTCTACTCAGAGTCTGGAAGCAACTTAGCTCCATGTTGGCTCAAAGGATTATACTCACTAATTGCCTTGAGCACCACCTGTGAATCTTCCAATGTCTTAAGCCCTCCCACAAAACACACTATATGGAATGCTGGTATAGAATACAACACTTTACCTATCTTACATGATATTCCTTCATTGGCAGTCTAAACTACACCCTTCTCTTGATCTGCAAATTACAGTCATTCCTGGAAAACATTATTTTATCTCCACACTTTTAGGATACACAAACTACACCCTTCTTCTAAAAGTCTGCAGACCATAGTTATTCTTGATAAAGAACACCCTTTTATTCTCAATTTAATAAATATTTTAGGATGCAGCAACAATGTCAACAATTAATTACTCACCTTAAATGATTTGAATCTTATCTAAGTATGCCTGGGTCTTGCATCTGCAAAGTACCTTCCAGACATTGACAATCAATGGGCCTGTTCAATTTTAATCTGAGCTGTATGCAGCTCAGTCCACTCAGCTAATTTAGTCTGCATAAAATTCTTGGTCACCACCTTCCACCTTCTCTGGAACTCTGACAATTAGGATGTTCTTTCATCAAGCTCTGTCTTCCTAGTATACCACTTTGTCTTTCAACATCTCAGTTTCTGATTACAAATATATTTTATCTTAAAGAGGACTGCAAATATTCAATGGGTGTGGCATGTGAGTTTACAGCATCAACCAGTTCCGTATCTCATTTATTTGACAATGTTGTAAAGTTGTCCAAACTCTCTTCTATCTCCCCAAATCTCACAACTAATTAATTCCATGGCACAGCCTAAGAAATGTCCAAGCCATTTACATACAAAAACATATGCTGCTTCCAAGGCCTCCTCATTCAATACCATGCAGTAGGCTATAATATCTAGTTTGTAGGAGAAATTGTATGATTTTTCTGAGATCATGTATCAGCTTTCATCATAGAGACTAATTCTGAGAGCTTTAAACTTCATCAAATGGTGCAAATTAGCATAAAAGTACTGTTTTATTATATATCATAGGGCACAGCAGGCATAATAGTAAAGGTCTTTGGTTTCCATGCACAGGGTACAAGGTTCAGTCATGACCTCAGGACAACACTTGTGTGGAGTTTGCAGGTTCTTGTTGTGGGGTTCTTCCCACCTCCTAAATTAAAGAAAAAAACATGCTGGGTATTTCCACCTGAAACTCACTCAAGACTGGAGTTGTGGGCAGCAACAGCCCAGAGTCTAGATGGTACCTACCAGGGGAAAATTTGTATATACTAACCATTTTAGGTATCAATATGAGTTGTTGTTGATAATGGGGTCCTGAATGCATATTTTAGGACAGATAGAACAGGATGTGAGAACTGACTGAGTCTACATGGGTGGGGCAACAGGAATAAAGAAGGAGAGGCCATTCTAGACTTTTGTCTGGCAAATGGCTTGGTAGTGGCCAACACATAGTTCAGCAAGACAGGCAGTCAGAAGATCACATATAAGAGCAGCCAACATGCAACTCAGGGGGACAGGAGGACTTCCTTTTAGTAAGAATAGGGCAAGGGAGTAGATTCAGTGACTGCAAAGTCATCCCCAGTGAGACAGTTGGCCTACAGCATAAACCACTGCTCTCCACAATCAGCTGCATGCAGTGGTCAGAGAAGGCTCCAAAGTCAACAGACGCTAGGTTGAAGACCTGGAAGTAGAATGGGGAGAATGCACAAGAGTTCAAGGAAATACCCAGGGCTCTAGCATCTCAGGAAGAATAGAAAATAGGCGGAGTTGAAGAAGAAAGGCAGACATTCAAAAATCTGTGAGGATTACAGAACAGATATGTAACTGAGACAGGTATAGAAATAAAGTACATAAAAGGAAAGCTGGTGGTGGAATGCAGAAGTCCAAGAAGTCATCAAAAGAAAAAAGGAGTGCAAAAACTCTATCAGGCTGCAAAACAAAGACAGAAAGATAAAGAAGAAAGTAATCAGACACCCTTCATAAGAGATGTCGGCAACAACCTGCTCACCAGCCCAAAGGTTATGAAATGTAGATAGAAGGAGTACTTCCAGCTGTTTCTGAATGAAGAAAAACCCACAGAAACTATATCACCCCAGACACAATCTATAATAAAAAATGATGAAGAGTCCACCCTAGAAGAAGAAAGAACACGACTAAGAAAAATGAAGTTAGGGAAAGTAGTAGGTTCAGGTGAGTTCAAGGGAGTTATGATGAAAATGTTGGGCGAGCTAGGTGACAAATGGTTCCAGGGGTACTCATAGTAGTATGGAAAGAAAGCTATATCCCAGATGACTGCAGAATAAGCACTCTAGTGGCAGTGTACAATAACAAAGGGGACATTCATAACTGTGAGCTGTATAAAGGTATCAAACTCCTGAGACACTACATTAACCTGCTGGAGAGGGTGATTGATAAATGAGTATGCACAGAAGTAGAAAGTAAGATGGGAGCTGAGTGGATTGGATTGAGATCAGGGTGCAGCAAAATCAAGCCAATATTTGAAGTCAGACAGACAGTTGAGAAGAAGCTAGGGATAAGGAAAGTGTCCAACTGGGCATTCCTAGATTTGTAGAACGCATATGACAAGGTCACAACAAAGCTGATTTGAGTAACCCTGCAATGGTTCAAAGTCCTGAAACATTGGTAGAATTAGTGCAGGCTACATAGAAGGACCCAAGGACACAAGTACAAACAGTGTTTGGACACACAGTGGGGTCTCCCAGTGGGAGTAGATATGCATTAGGGTTCAGCTCTCAGCCCACTGCTATTCATACTGCTGATGGACTAGATCTGCAAATAGGATGGAGGTGACAGATCAACAAAGGTGCTCTATGCTGACAGTGTGGCACTACAAACAGACTCTAAACAAGAATTTCAGCAATGATAGGGGAATGGAATGCAAAACTCGCAGCACATACGATGAAAGTGAGTACAGATAAGGCAGTTTTCATGGCAGCAAACTGGGGAAATCAGAAGAAGCTGAAATTTCAGATAGAATGGAAAATAGTGTAACAGGTTAAAAGCTTCAAATGTCTAGGAGGTGTGACTGAGAAGAGAAGCCTTAATGAGGAGATCAAATCTAGAATCAGAGGGTCTGCAGGCAAATAGCATGGAATGTTAGGGGTGGTGTGTGACAGACAAATGCCAAAGGAGCTGAAAAGTAAGGTGTAGTAAACAGTGGTGCAACCTACACTATTGAATGTTACAGAACATTAGACAGTGAAGTCAGAACAGTTGAGAAAGCTAGAGGTGATGGAGATAAAGTCCATGAGATGGGTAGTAGGATGCAAATGAAGAAATAAAAACACCAGAGCAGAAACCAAAGTAGCTGCAATTGCAGAGAAAGTACAATCCACTAAATGTCCCATCCCTCCAGAATCTACTCCAACCCTATCGCACCACCAGACCACTAAGATCCAGCAACAAAAATCACTTGCAGATCATTAAAGCCAATAACTCTGCTGGTAAAGCACTATTCTCTTGCGCCATAGCCAAATTATGGAACTCACTCCCACCCACAATTACCTCCGTACCATCATGCACCCACTTCAAAACTTTACTAAAAGCGCACCTAAAAACATGCTGGCTATGCCCTTGCAACTCCCACTCTAATATTATCCACCCCCATCCAACCACTACCTTTCTTTTCACTCCACTAACTACCTTGATTATAGCAAGCTCAGATGCTCATAAGCCTAGTACTTATTATACAGCAGGAACTTCTCATTGTAACATTTCTTAATGTCTGTTATGTACTTCACAGATAAAGATTCTAGTTGTCTACTGATGTACTTTGTTCTTCATCTGTAAATATGTTGTAAGTAATTGCTATGTTAAATTGTTAATCGCTATGTAATCCAATGTAACTACTGTCTGTCTATTTTACTGTGGAGCTTTTCTCCCCGGGCCTCCGCTGAAAATGGACCTACGTCCAGTCGGACACTCCCGGTCAACAAATTTAAATAAATAAATAAATAAATAAAAGAAAACAGATTATGATGATTCAGGCACATGTGCAGGAAAGCAAAAAATAATCTGTTGAAAAAGATTTGGAACAAATGTGAAGAAGGCAAGAGGAAACCAGGGCATCCAGCAAAGAGACGGATGGATTGTGTGAGAGAAGACCTTTGACAGTCAGACATGACTATTGAAGAAAGTAGGAGAGTGGCACTGAATCAAGACAGAGATGGGAAAGGTGATATGACACCCCAACCTCACGTAAACAAATTGGAAAAGAGGAGTTTATAATGCTAGAACATGACTGGGGAAATGTCTGCTTACATTTGCACCACTACCCAAAGAACCATCCTTTCACAATAATGTCCATCAGTTAACTGTCCCAATATTTGCTTAAAAATGACCACTGCACCTTCTCCAATGTTTAATTTTTAAATTAAGTACTGGGACTTAAAGTGTCACGAGCAAATTTATATGGCATTATTTGCAAAAAAAAAATCTAAGAAAAATGTATGTACTATAACAATTATTTGAAAAAAGAACACAATTTTAATGTGCATCCCTTGTGCGCTATGACTATTGTGCATTACCAAGCAATAAAAGAATGGAAATCTAATAAATGATTATGGTAAAACTCCCTGCAGACAAAACTTGTTTTGCTTTGATACTTTGATATATGCATGAATATATACAAAGATGAAGGCTCATTTGATACTTGATATATGCATGCATATATACAAAGTTGAAGGCTCACTGCTGGCAGTTGCATTGTAATCATGCTGCCATTTGCTTCACCATAAATGCAGTGTGGAACTTGCTGTGTGGAATGTATTAGCCCTCCAACAGCAACTGCACAGATCTTTGCCATTACCCTCCATAAACATTCAAAGACAATTCTACATATGTCACAAAGGACCAAAGTCCTTCTGTAAATAACAGTGACCTGAACCTGGCAAGAGCGTGCGAACAGAATTAAAGACTGCACAAAGCTTGCTTTGAACCTCTTCATCTTGTCTTCCTAAAGTGTTGTCAACTCATAATGCATTAAAATAAGGAGTTTATCTACCTGATTTTCTCTTGGTTAAATAAATTCTGTTGTGTCTATTGTGAGGCATGTACTTCTCACACTCCTCTAACTTATATAACCAATCCAGGTCGAACATCCTATCGGAAAGGGGAGAAAAACAGCATGCAGTGAAACTCACCATTTTGACAAGTTCTGTCTGTGCTGGGTTTTGCTGTGATCATTCTTTAGGTTTCCCTGCTTATCATCTGAGGCATTACTTTTAATGTTAATATTTGGTCAGCACCATAGGGAGCACTACACAACCTAGCCTTCTTTGTTAAATGTACTTTTGTTTTTGAGTAATAGACAATGGTAGAATAATTTCTTAATGAGTTTGAGAATACCAATTTCATTTCCAGAAAATATAAGCTGTGACAAAATGTAAAAAATCATCTTGAAGGAAGAGAAAAGCATTATTTTATGCATCTCACTGTCATTTTCTGACTGTCTGATGAAGGTAGACTATCTGAGGGAAGACGTTCTGTACCAGTTTGGCAACTACTGTTGGCTGTTTTATTACTATCTTTTTCTAAACATCGTTATTGAAACATCACATTTTAAAACATGAGAAAAGTACAATTACATTAAGATACAAAAAAAAACAAGCCATAGTAGCATTCCCACTGTCATTTTCATGCAATACACATTTCCTTATTTAAGATTTTCATTCACTCCAACATTACATAAGTTGCTCATAGGCAAAGAGAAAGGGTTAGGGGAGTGTTAAGACAGTCACCAATTCCCAGTTTATATGCTCCCTTAGACTTCTGATGCTCAAACTATGTATAAAATTATGAGGGTAACTTTGTTTTTGGCCTTACATACCAGTGTTATCACTGTGACACTTACTGATACAGCAACCGTTCATTGTTGTTTTTGGTCTGAGTACTGACAGCTCTGTCATGGTCCTGATTTTACTGTTCAAAGCTGGAACAATAGATTGTGGATTTTTTAATCTCATTTTTGACTAGCTAGTAATAAATGGAGAAGATAAATCTCCACGCACTACAAAGAACTGTGATCAGCTCTCTAATCGTAAAGAAGAATTATTGGTTCTTGACACTGATGTCAAGATTCACTTTGAGAGCTTCAGTCTCGAGGTGGATTTCTTGGCATCCATAATATGCTCATTACGATCAGTGATCCAATCATAATCCTCTATATCATTATCAGAGCTTTAAATCTAGACTAGAAAAGGCCACACACGTTAGACCTAATCAGACTCTCTTCCTCACTGTCACTAACCCAAATAGTCAAAATTGGTAGTTGGACCAACCCAACACCTCCTTGGACTCTTCTCTGCTTGATTCAGTTCTAACTAATATCCTGACAAACTCTCTCTGCTACAAATTTTCTCCAACACTTTAAGTGATCACAACCTCATTTTAATCACGTGGTCACTAAAACTAACTAACCTACCACCCAAAATCATCCATACTAGAAATACTATTTTTTGTAAAGCACAAATTATTTCCAATGAACTATCAGAAACTGACTGGAGTACAGTATTCACCTCTATAGATCCCACTTCAGCCCTCTCTGAGTATTATAATCTACTCACTCGTTGTCCAAAGTAAACTTTGCCTAAAAATAAAAAAAAACAGTCAGGATAAAAGAGTTCACCAAACCATGGTTAAGTTCAGAACTATGTACTAAAATGAAACAAGAGATAAAGCAAGGGTCAGCTGGAAATTAGTCCAACAAAATTCAAACCTGCACAGCCTACATTGTAAACAATGGCCACAGGCTAGTTTCCTAGCCAAAAAAATATCAGTACATTAAAAATGCACAGCATAATTCATTGGGCAACCCCAAAAAAATCTGGAAAACAATCAGATCCTTAGTTAGCAACAAAATCTTCACAAAAACAGAGAAAACAAACCAGTTTCAAGTAAATCTAGCTCAAGAATTGGCCAAAATACATCCAATCTACCTAATGCACACACCCAACAATTTATCAGCAGCACTTCCCTTCACCCTCTGCCCCACACTACACAGTACCTCAAATACTATTTCAAGGCCTCACATCAAATCAAGCAGCAGAGAATCTAGAAAAAAATCTAGATACAACATAACTGTATAAATTTCACCACATCCACCCCACCATCTTACAACAAAGAAACCAATGTCTATGCAAACCACTGGTACACATGTTTAATCTCTCGCTCTGTCTCTCTCCACCAACAGCCTGCCCTACAGTTTCAAACACACCTCTATCATACCTCTTCCTAAAACACCCAATGCCTCCATGGCCAATGATTTCAGGCCCATTGCAAATCTTTAATAAAAAAAACTACCATAAACTGAAAAACAGATAAAAAAACAACAAAGTCCAGTGAACCAAATTTTATTATAAGTACCCCGCTTAACAAAATGCAAGAAAAGTTCATGTATGATCAAATACTAGAATACATCACAAAGTACGACATCCTGATTGACAAACAACATGGCTTTCGCTCTAAGTACAGTACCTTCACAGTCATTTACTCTCTTACCAATCAAATCTTTAAGAATATGGAAGCAGGCATCCTAACAGGAGCCATATTCCTTGACCTTAAAATAACTTTTAAAACAGTTGACCAATGACCATACGTTGCTGCTTCAGAAGCTACAACTCTGTGGTTTTCACAGAATGTGACGAGCTGGTTCCACAATTATCTGGCAAACAGAAAATTTGTTATCAGAAGCTCACATGTTTTGCTCATAGCTGGAACTACAAAGAAATGGGTCCTGCAAGGTTCTGTTCTAGAACCACTTCTGTTCTCATTCTATATTAATGACTTAACATGGGGCCGCCTCAATATCAATTGCATACTGCATGCAGATGATATTGTCATCACCACCTTTGGAACCCACTCCTCTTCCATCAACTCACTGTTGCAGGAAAGTTTTGAATGTGTATGGAGTTAGTGTGTCACAAACAAACACCTCATAAACAGTAGAAAGAAAAAACAATACCATGTTACTGAGAACCATCCAGTAAGTAAAATTAAATGCATCCCTAACCATCACCAACTCCTCCCAGTCACAATCATACAGAAATACCTACGGATGATTACTAACTACAGCTTCAACTTTCAGACACACACTCAAATATAAATTGAAAACATGATGCATCAGTTAAAAATCTCATATAAAATTTCAGACTATCTCACCCCAGAGACAAGACGTCCATAGCCATTAATGTACAACATATACCCAAGTCAGCATACAGACTCCCCATTATAACAGATCACTCTGCCCAAAACATTTCCCTTATTCAGCCAGCTGAGAACAAGGTGCTGGGGTTCACACATCAGGCAAGTTTTTATGAGCATCACTGCATCACCCTTCAAAAAGGCACATGACTACCAGTTTTCACTAGAGCTGCTTTTCTACTAGGAACTAGTTACGGGTATGCATAATGGTTAAGGTGTTTGCCTCCCAGCTGCAAGATAAAGGTCTGACTCAATCCTTTGAGGGAAAATGACTACATTTAAAATGGCCCACAAGCCTGGTACTTAACTATGAACTTTAACCATTTTAAGGCCTAGTGGCCTAATGCATAAGGCATTGGCCTCCTAAGCCAGGGATTGTGGATTCAAGTCCCATCTGGGGGTTTATAAGCCCCCCTCATGTAACCTCTAGAAACTTCCTAACATACCTTCTCCTAATAAACACCCATGATACATAGGGACACAACTGGGTTGGATTGCATGACTAGGCTTTTAAAGGCCCTGGCAGTCACTAACCTAGCATATACTTACAAACTTATGGACACATCTACAAAATCTTTTTTGGTAAATGCTGTCTACCACTCAAAAAATTATTATACATTTGAGGGGTCACACATTCACTCAGATCAACTCATGGTATACAGTTGCTTAGACCACCCTTTCAACTGTCCAGCACTGAAAGTGCTTTCTTCAAAACTGCACCAGCCTGCTGAAACTCAATCACAGAAATCATCAGTCTGGTTTTCAATCTTAAATCCTTCAAATCTCATTTTAAAAATCACATTGCTGTGTAACTTTAATCCAGGGTAATTACTATGATGTGTATGTGGATTACTACACATATCACATTAATCAACTGATGCATCTATGTTGGATAAAAATCTATATGCTAGAATGATAGATTTCTAACTAAATGAACACCCTGTTTGCTATACTGACAACAGGTCACACAAGTTAAGTTTTTAATACTTATTTAAATGGCACAAGTCAAACATGTAATAATTGAATACCATGTATTATGTGTTTGTAAAATGTTTAAGTTAGAAATCACAATTGAATAATACTTCTTGTGTCCAAAGTAATGTTGTGCATTCATGCCCGGTGTAAAATTATGTTTTCTCAGTGTGGTTGTATGTTTTTATATTGTCTTGTCTTTTAGCACGGGTTATTACTGAAAAGGGTCCTTGGACCATTCGTCCTACTTAGTTAACAAAATTAAATAAATAAATAAGCTCACCTTCCATAACCAACAATACAGACCCTCTAGTTAATCATACTGCCTTCATTTATTACACATTATGGCAACAAGGACTTAAAAAAAAAAAAAAAAAGACCCAGCCCTGGAAAACAGATAATACATTAAACAGAGGTCCTATCTTCCTGAGTTAGTGGTAGTTCAGGTGGATGTAAAAGATCCCATGGCACTTAGTGAAAAAAGTAGGCGTTCCCCAGTGCCATGGCCGAACAACACCACCTTGGTTATCCCCTGAACTAAACCGGTCAACAAAGTAAAAATAAAGAATATCCAGCTTGTACTGCTACCCACAGGGGTTAAAGGAAAACCAAGCTGCAGCTGCACAAATGTCAAGGGTAGCATAATAAGAAAACAGTAGAATTAGCTACACCTCTAACGTAATGAGCTGCAGGAGTTCCACGGTTAGCATGACAAAATTCAATGTAACTAACTAAATATTATGAAAGAATATGCTTAGAAACAGTCTTACCCATTTCAAACTTTGTAAAGGAAACAGTTGATCATTCTTGTAAAGTGACTTGGTCCTGTCCACAAAGAATCTAAGCAGTCAGTGGATATCCTTAGAGTGAAAGATATATTTCCTTAAATAGAACAATGAGAAACAAACGTGTAGGCTGATAGACTGGATTAATTCAGACATCATACCAACTTCAGGTATGAAAAAGGGTTTGCTTCAAGCATCACCCTCTCACTGTGGAACAGTAAATATGGAGACTTGACAGAAAGCTTGTAGCTCTGAAATTCTTACAGCAGTAAAGGCCACTAAATAGTATCTTCTAGGATAGGTGCTTTAGCACTAATTCGGATCGTTTAAAATGGAAGGGAGTTTGTCTTATATGAAAAATGTCCAAAGGTGCAACAAGGATATAGAATAGGAAGTCTAAGATGAAATGTGCCCCTTAAAAGGGACTTACAGAACAATGTTTTCAGCTGCAAGCATACACATCATCCCATTTATTTATTTGTGTCTCTATCCGGCGATCCTGTTCTTAAAAATAAAGAGGTAGTACGTTATTCTCTTGATTTCTACTGTTTACAGACAAATCCCCTGTAGGCTGTTAGCAACATACAGAAATGATTCAAATTTACACCATCTCACAATTGTGAAACAGCAGCTATTATCTTTTTCACCCCACCCCCATCCCGACGTCAGCGTACCCAACAAATTTGCAACCGCCCACAGTGTGACGTCATCAAAAAGTACGCGAAGCTGGAACTTTTTTTCACGCAAGGTATTTCACAGGGAGTTTATTTTTTTATTGTACCTCTTCCAAAGCTTTGCAAGAAAAGCGCTTTTCTTTCGATAGTACGTTTTCTGAGGTCGCTCTTTGTTTCTTTTTATTAACTTTGTAATCGCCGTTTTGAGTTTTTAAGTTATTTTAGGCTTCGCTTGCGGTTTTGAACTTGTTAAACCTTTGCAAGTGTCCAGAGAGAACGACGCAGCAAATAGCTTTTGGCGGTGAGGCTCGGGGCGGTTGGGGTCGCTAAGAAGAAGTAGTTGTATGGAACGTTGGCATTAAATATAACTGAAGCTTGCGGGGAAAAAAATCCCAATTATTATATGGCTGTCAGTTGTTACTAGAATTACATGTCCAATGTGTACATACTAGTGGCTTTAACTGTAAGGTGAACTTGGAAACAGACTGCTGATGAAAGTAACTGTCTGAGCCTAGTAACATTTGCTCCGTAACATTTACTTCCCTGGTTTTGCAAGAGCAGTGAAGTAATACTTCATTTTTTTACCATTTTATTTATTTTTATTTTACATTTGTTAACCGGGATGGTCCGACTGGACGAGGTCCATTTTCAGCGGAGGCCCGGGGAGAAAAGCTCCACATAAAGACAACTTTACATAACATATAAAAGCATTGTTATCAACAAACATTATTATATCAATAACCCACGCCTGGGTGTGGGTAATGCTAAATACCCCACGGTTGGCGTTTAGCCGAGGACCAAACAATTACACACCCAGGCGGCGGTTATTGCTATATTATACCATGATCCCCAAAGCGTGCGGCTGATTGGCCAGCGCGCCCGTGTAAATTGAGTTATACTAATGGAAAAGGTCGGACTTTTAAATTAGTCTTTTTTTAAAACACTGTCTCGCTATGTTAAATGGGTTTAACATAGAGAGATTATGTTTTAAAAAGCAACTGAGAAAGCAAGATCTTCGTTGCTTTTTTTTAGTGTTTTGCTATGTTAAATGAGTTTAACATAGCGAGGCAGTCGAGGGACCAAACAAAGCCAACCGTGGGTAAATTTAGCATTACCCACACCCAGAAGTGGGTTATTGCTATTATACCATGACATTATTTAAGAAAAACTATTACTTTTCATAAATAATGGCACCTGTTTACTGCCCTTCCGCAGATGTCTGGCATCCGCGGCAGTTCTGATGTACGCTATGTTAAATGAGTTTAACATAGCGCTTATTTTAAAACTGCTAAACTCATTTAACAGGAGATCTTGCTTTCTCGTTGTTTTTAAAAAACTGTCTAAGCTATGTTAAATGGGTTTAACATAGCGAGAGTTTTAAAATAAGCAGCGGAGATCTCCGCCATGTTAAACCCATTTAACATATAGAGAGACACATTGTTAAAATCGAAAGTTAGTGGAAAAAAAAACCGGTAATCGGACCTTTGGCCAATCAGCGTGCACGTTTTGGGGGGATCATGGTATAATATCATTTTTTCTATAGTAGAAAGTTACACTGAGAGAAGAAAAAAAATGATCATATACTTAAGTTAAACTTCATAGATAGTAACAGGCAAAGATAGGTTTCAATGTAGAATGTTATGTTTATTGAGTGTGCAGAGGTAAAAAAATAGGAAGGAAGTATGGATATAGTATTATGTAGTACATGGACACAGCCATGAATCTCTAAGATATGATTTAAGCCTGTTTTTGAATTGTGAGGTATTTGGAGCAGAGATCACAGCTAAGGTGTGGTTATTCCAGCATTTAGCTATAAACTGTGAGAAAAGAGTTTGCCTGCAGTGTTGTTGGCTGTGGAGATATATAGAAGCAATTTACCAGCAGAACGAAGAGGACGGTTTGCTGTATAGTGTGTTACTAGTTGCTTTAGTGCTGGGATTTTGTCTGGGAATTTTATATTATTATATGTGATGACTAGTTGGTGGAAAGTTAGTAGTTGTGAGAATTCCAGCTATTGAAGTTCCCTTTGTGGTAGGCAGTGATGGGTTCTGTAGATGGAACTGGTAGCAAACGTGGCCACTTTATTATAATAAGACTCAAGTTTGTCAAGGTCAGTTTTTTTTTTACTTGGGTCAGTATTGGTGCTGCAGACATTAATGTAGACAGTAGGTGGGATTGGGCTAGGGTGACTCATGCCTGATCTGAAAGAAAGTTTTTGTGTCTATATAGTATACTCATTTTTTGTGGACTTCTTTGATGGTTTGTGAGATATGGATGTCAAAGTGGAGTTTATTTCAGTGCCTAGGAGTTTGGTATGTGGAGAAGGGGAGATTACAGTACCATCTGTGGAAGTGATAGAGAAGGAAAGAGGAGGTTTTTGTGATTTTATTGGGGGTGAACAGGAGTAGTTTGGTTTTATTGGGGTTGAGGATAAGTTGGATATTTGAGATCCAGTTTTCCACTTAGGTAAATGATTCCTGGGTGAGTTGTTGAAGAGTGGTAAGTGATGGGGCTGAGCAGATTAGGTTGGAATCATCTGCATACTGTATGAGTGCAGCATTTTCAGTAGAGCTATGCAGATTGTTGGTGAAAATAGAAAAAAGTGGACCTAGTATGGAGCCTTGGGGTACGCCTATTGTTGTGGGAAGAAGGGGTTCATAGGTTCATACTAGGCTATCTGCCCGAGGGCATTTATAAGCCTAGCCCATTGTTTTGTGGTATGGGGAACTATACCCATTATTTTGCTGTGCCTCTGTCGAGCAGTGACACTGAGGTAATTCCTGGGGTATATCTGCGATCTCCCATCCATTGGTCAAGATTTCTCTTGAACAAGGCCAGTGCTCTGCCTCACATGTACGGGATTTTGTTCCACAGCATAGGAGTCTTTGGGTGATGAATCTATCTCTCCAGCACGTCCTATTAATAGCTGTGTCGAGGTTTAAGTCTCTTGTGGCTCTGATGGATCTAGATTTTTGAGGTGAAGCATATTCATCAAATCTGGGTTTGACATGGCCTTGTATGTTAGGCAAAGGTCACCTCTGAGCACTGAATAGAGCTGGAGTTCTTTCAGTCGGGCAGCATAGGACAGATTTTTGAGACCCTTTATCCTTTTGGTGAGGAACTTTTGTGGCCTCTCCTGCTGCTGCAAGTGTCGGGTCAGATACATTCCGAATGGGGCATTGTACTCAATCATTGGTCTGATGAGTGATGAGTAAATGGAGACTATGACCTCCCTTGATCTAGATGAGAATCCCTTCATGATAAGGTGGGCAATGTAGAAGGACTTCCTAACTACTTTAGCTACATGGGTGTCGAATGACAGACTACTATCAACCTGGGTCCCCAGGTCCCTGATAACTTCTTCTGTGCTCAGTGGATTGCCACCTATTTGGTAGCTAGTAACCTTGTTTTTATGACTATGCATTTTTGGCATTTAACTTCGTGGCTCTGGCACCAGTTATCCGTTTCTGTGAGACCCTTCTGAAGGATATCTGTGTCAGATGTGTTTTCTACTATAGTTTGCAGTCATCTGCAAACTTTGTCAGCCATAACCCTCCTGTGTTTGCTTGTACAAAAGTAGATGCCAAACAAGAGTGGGACACCACTTGTGACAGGCTTTGAGTCTGACATGGCGCCAGCAACTCTGACCCTGTGGGTTCTGTCACTCAGCCAGTTTGCAACCCATCTTGTGATGTATGGGTTAACATTTAAGCTGATGAGTTTTTCAATGATACAGCCAGATCGAGGTAGGCTGTATGGACTGCCTTTCCCTCATCAATGGCTTTGGTGACTGTTTGAAAAAGTCAACCAAGTTTAAAAGGCATGATCTGCCTTTGACAAAGCCAAACTGGGTTGGATCCAAACTCTGCAAATTCCCTATGTCTTTATTTATGAGGTCCATTATGATCCTCTCCATGGCTTTGCAGATAAGGCTTGTCAAGCTAATGGGCGGTAATTTCCAGGGTCTGTGGAGGCACCGCCTTTGTGAAGTGGGACCACAGTTGCAGATCCAGAGGTAAGACTTTGATTAAACAGCTGTCCTAGCTGTGGGTTTAATTCCTCATTGAACACCATCGGGTCCCATGGATGCTGTGTTTTGCTGGAGAGCAGTTCTCACTTGGGCGCTGGAGATGTTTGGGGGCTGCACTCATTTGGTATAGATATCTCTCCTTTGGGGAGGGGAGAAGTTTGCACTGAACCTGTCAGCCAGTATGTTGGCAATATCTGTAGGATCAGTAATCTTCACATCATTTTGAACTAGTTCTGAGCATATCTGGGAGTTTCCTCCTAGGTTTCTAACATAGCTAAAGAAGGCCTTATGATTGTCTTTTGAGTCTTTAGCTATTTTAAATTTGCTTTGGATGATTTTATGAGAGCTCTTAGTTTTTACTTATAGTGATCAAGGGTGTCTTACCTTTTAAGGATTTTGCTCTATCTTGTAGTAGCTTCCTCCTTTTGTTGTAGAGTTTGTTTATGGCTGGGGTCCACCAGACGCCTTTGGTACAAAGAGTCTTTGTTTTGCTTGGGATTGCCTTATCCATGCAGTCCTGCAGGTGCTGGTAGAAGGCGTTTGTAAGTGATTCAGCAGCTTGAGTATTGTCCTGAAAGGAGACCACACTAGTCTTTAGAAGTGTGAAGCTTTTGAGAAGTTCTTTACTGTGGTCTTTTTATTTCAGGTGGGGTGGGATGAGGACCTCCAGCGAGATTAGTTTGTGATCTGATCTCACCAGTGAGGGGTATACTTCGGTGTTGAACATTGTGCTCCCATGTTCGTGATGATGAGATCAAGTATGTTATCTCCTCTTGTGGGGATGGTGACTAGTTGTTCCATGGCATTTGAGTTTATGAATTCCAGGAACTTTTGGGCTAGGGTGTTTGGGCTTGAGTAGTGTTCCCAGTCTATATTAGGGTAATTGAAGTCACCTAGTATGATGGTGTTTGGTGATACATTTATCCCTCTAGTGTTTTCAGGAAGGCCATGTGAGTTTCCTGAGTTTGTGAGGGTGGCCTGTAACATGCTACAATTTGCAGAGCAGTCTTGCCTATGGTTAATTGCACCTGGATGGTCTCCATGCATCGTGCATTGCCACCAGTCTTGAGGTGTGGGTGTCCTTGATGAATATGGATACCCCCTCCTTTCTTGGTATTGTCCGGATTTTGGGGCGACGCATGATATGAGGTAAAACCTGATAGCGCTGGGGTGCTCTCAGGAGCCTTGAACCAGGTTTCTGTCACAGCACAGACATCGATGTTCTCCATACTGAGAAGGGCCTGCATTTTGAGATTTAGACTTCTGGCATTGAGCAGCATTACCCTTAGTTTTTTCCTTTTTGTGTTCTAGGGTGGTAGGTTTAGAATTTGAGCCTTGCCTAAAAAGGCACTATGGGGTGGCAAGAGCCTTTGCCAATATCGCGTGGCTTGTCCAGCATGTCATCCCAGGCAGACAGATACTGGATCCCCTTTGAATGACACCAGTGTTTAAGCCAATTGTTAAAGCTGATCATCTTATCTCTGTATTGTGGCATCATTCTTGGTGAAGGTAGGATACTGCTCAAGGTCAGGGTCATACCTGCCTGGGCTACATAATCAGAGAGCTCCTCAATGTCTCTTTTCATGTAGTCCCTCAGGTCATTTACACCAGCGTGGACAATGACTGAGTCATATTTGTACCTGCTGTTGAGAGACCTGAGTGCTCCGACAGGCATCTTACTGTGACCTTCTCCTTACTCAGTCTGGTGGCGGGACATCAGTGTGTCTGACTATGGAGTCACCAATGACTAGTGTGTCTGGCATTGTGTTTGGCCTTAAGGGCTGTGACTGTTTGACACTCTGACTGTGAGGTCTATGTGTTGCGGGTGTTGTGTTCTGAGGTGGTGGTTGTTTGGGTGTCTGCTTTGGTGGCCTCTGCTGTTTTGGTAGATTTTGATCAGAGCCTCCAGTATGTCTTTGTGTGTTTATGTGTATGATTTGAGGTTGTAATGGTACTATGTGAGACTGGGTCTATAGTGTGTGGTAACCTTCTCCTCCTGACTGGTCTTGCCAGTCCTATGTTGAAGAGCTCAGCCTCCAGTTTGGCCGTATAGTTGCATCTCGCATGTATTTGTGTTTTGTGGGAGGAGGAAAGGGTTGTCTGTGTACATGAGGCAATTGAAACATTGGCTCAATATTGGCAGGTTCACCAGCTGAGTAGGAGAGGACACTAGCAACTGATCCCTCGACATGCTAGAAGGGTAGCGAAAAACTTTAAAAAAGATTAGAAATGGGGGTTGACTTTTTACTATCTATGATCAAGGTAATAAGTACTGTAGGAGCAAGTGCTAGGTTTAATAGATAGAGAATAGTCTACTTGGAGTCAAGTAGAGTTGATCTTTTAGTTATAGGATTGATTTGATCAGTAGTATAGTTCGAGGAAGGTAGTTTTAAGGGAAAATTTGAAGAGTGGACTTTAGGTAGCCGAATAGTTTAAACCTGCTTAACCGGCACTGCCCTAGTGTGCAACAGTGGCAGCTCTTTTATACCAGGGGCTGGAAAAGCTAGAAACTGGCCCAAAACGACCAATAAACTACTAGTTACTGGCTGAAACCTCACAAAACTGGACAAAGGCAGCTCAATGCTTCCCACTCCCACTGGTAACTTCCCCAAATAAGGCAAGGAAACAGTACACAGGAACTACAACCAAAGCCCAGGAATCAGCAACTCTGAAACTGGACTAAACTAGTAAAGCAGGAAAGCAAGGTAGCTTCCCTTCCCCCAAATAAGGCAAGGAAACAGTACACAGGAACTACAACCAAAGCCCAGGAATCAGCAACTCTGAAACTGGACTAAACTAGTAAAGCAGGAAAAACAAGAGATATTTTTTTCTTTTTTTTCACAAAACAGGTACAGCAAACACTTATAAATGCTATGAATCAGCTACTACAGCTTACCCAGAAGAATTTGCTACAAATACAGTCAAATAGTAACAAACAAGGATTCCAAGTGCAATATTAAGTTAAATGCAGTAAAAACAGCTTCAATGTAACAGAAAGGCAGGTGAAATACAGTTGCTAGGTATTCAGATGTGGAAAGCAACAAAAAATATACTTAGTATCAAGAAAAGTCAGCTCTCTGCAGCCTGGATTACTCTGCTGGCCGTCTGTGCTGAGTAGGTACAAGCTGAAAGTTTTATACCAGGGGCTGGAAAAAGCTAGAAACTGGCCAAAGCGACCAATAAACTACTAGTTACTGGCTGAAACCTCACAAAACTGGACAAAGGCAGCTCAATGCTTCCCACTCCCACTGGTAAGCAAGGTAGCTTCCCTTCCCCAAATAAGGCAAGGAAACAGTACACAGGAACTACAACCAAAGCCCAGGAATCAGCAACTCTGAAACTGGACTAAACTAGTAAAGCAGGAAAGCAAGGTAGCTTCCTTCCCCAAATAAGGCAAGGAAACAGTACACAGGAACTACAACCAAAGCCCAGGAATCAGCAACTCTGAAACTGGACTAAACTAGTAAAGCAGGAAAAACAAGAGATATTTTTAAAACAGGCAGAAACAGGTACAGCAAACACTTATAAATGCTATGAATCAGCTACTACAGCTTACACAGAAGAATTTGCTACAAATACAGTCAAATAGTAACAAACAAGGATTCCAAGTGCAATATTAAGTTAAATGCAGTAAAAACAGCTTCAATGTAACAGAAAGGCAGGCGAAATACAGTTGCTAGGTATTCAGATGTGGAAAGCAACAAAAAATATACTTAGTATCAAGAAAAGTCGCTTATTCAGCTCTCTGCAGCCTGGATTACTCTGCTGGCCCACGTGGAGTCTGAGTGATAGTGTGCCTTGCCATTTGACAGCTTGCTGTCTGTTGGAGAGGTAGCTTTTGAACCAGGCAATAGTGTTTGGGGCAAAGGATAAGGAGGTAAGAGAATCTATTAGCAGGGGGTGAGAGACCATGTCAAAGGCCTTTGAGAGGTCTAGGAATGTGGCGGATACAAAGTTATTATTTCTATGTTGATTAACCAGGTTAGTGAAAGAGAGAAGAGCGGTAGTTGTACTATGATGTGGGCGGAAGCCGTGTTGTGTGCTGGAGAGAAGGTTATTTGTATTTAGGAAGTGCATGACCTGGGAATGGATGCATTTCTCAAGTATCTTAGATATGGGAGGCAAGATGGCAATGGGGCTATAGAGAAATCATAAGAGTTGCCACCTTTATGAAGGGGAATAATATATGAAATTTTCCATATCTGTGGGATATAGGCTTCCTGGATGGAGCGGTTTATAAGGATGGAGACTGGGTAGGATAAGGAGTTAGCGGCTAATTTTAGGAAGGACGCTGGTAGTCCATCAGCGGCAAGAGATGTGGGTTTTAGTTTTAAGTGAGATTTTTTGATTGAGGAGGTTGGAACCGTTGAGGGCATAAAAGAGGATGTTGTATCTGTAGTTAATTTTGGTGGGGGTGAGTAGCTATTTTTAGATAGTTGAGTGGATAATGTCTTGATTGATCCAGTAAAAGTGGTGGTTAAATTGGGAGGCTGTGTCAGTATTATCATTAGTGGAGGTGGGAGATGGAGTGGTGGTTTTTCCAGGTTTTAATAGTGAGTTTATTGCATGCCAGAACTTCTGGGGGGTTTTGGGGTGTTTGGTTTGGATATTTAAGAAGTGGTTTTGCTTATCCAGTATTATTAGCTTGATTCCTGAGTTGTTGGTAGGTTTATCTGGATAGTGTAGTTTTATCTTTTTTCCAGGTTTTCCATGCTTTGTCTCAAGTTTTTAGTAAGGCTCTAGTGGACCTACTAAGCCAAGGAGCAAAGTTAACTTTAGCTCTAATCTTTCTTATGGGGGCTATTAGATTAAGGATATAAGTAAGAGTACTATTGAAATAGTCAACAGCTTGGTCTAGTTCAAGGGTGCGTAATGGCTCCCAGTTGCATTTCTTTAGGGTATTGTTAACATCATCTGGGTTAATATTGCGATCATCTCTGACTTGTTTAATAACTATGGGTTTGGGTATGTTAGAGTGTTTACGAAGGAGGAATGTGGGGAGGTGATCACTTAGACTATCTGGTAAACAGCCTGTCTGATAAACAGCCTGTCTGATAATTATGTTCAGGGTAGTTTACCAGTGTCCAATCCAGTAACGAGTTCTTTTGGGATTTTTTATCTACTCTAGTGGGCTCATTTATGAGTTGAGAAAAACCATATAAATTGATATGGTTAGTGGGTTTTTGGAGTTACAAGTTAGTCAATCTAGGTTCAGGTCTCCTAATAGAATGGTCTCTTGAGGGAGGTTTTTATTAGTCCATTGCAAGATGTTTTCAATTGTTGGGGAGTTGTTACCTGGAGGGATGTAGGCACAGAGAATGTTGATACTTTTATTCTTATTTAGGAGTAGAACAGTGCCCAGGGTTTCGGCGTTATTAAATTTAGGTAGGGGAGTTTGCAGAGGCTGTACAGTAAGTGTATTTTTATAGAGAATTGCAATACCTCCTCCCTTTTTACCTAGTCTATCTTGTCCCAATCTGATGTCTGCGGTGTAACAGTAAAGTGGTTGTAAATGATGGTTGCAGAGGTCATTTGTAATATGTGACTTAATCCTGCTGTTGGTTGGTATGGCGTGCATGGGTTAGTGTCAGGCAATCTGTTGTTTAACTGACATTGCTATTGCCTATGGTTCTGCGTGTGTGTGTGTGTGTGTGTGTGTGTGTGTGTGTGTGTGTGTGTGTGTTTATGGGGGGGTTTAGTCTGAAAGTACCAAGCTGGCTATAATTACTTTCAAAGCGTCTTCATTCCACACCTTAGTTGCCTTCCTTTGGTTGACTGGCAGGGCAGGATGTATGTGGAAGTAACCAACATTGCCTTCTCACACTGCATATCTTTGGTTAGTCCTTGGTTGTGGCTTCTAATGTGTGAAGTTTGCATGACCTCCCTGTGTTTGTTTGAGTTTCTCTGTCTTTTGGTTTCCTGCTACATCCATGGCACATCATCATCTTCTTTCAGCTGTTCCCATTAGGGGTCACCACAGTGGATCATCTGTTTCCATTTCTTCCTGTCCTCTGCATCATGCTCTTTCACACCAACCGCTTGCATGTCCTCTCACCACATCCATAAACCTCATCTTAGGCCTTCCTCTTTTCCTGTTAACCTGGCAGCTCCATCCTTAGCATCCTTTTCCCAATATGCCCAACTTCCCTCCTCAGCACATGTCCAAACCAATGCAATCTCGCCTCTCTTGCTTTGTCTCCAAACTGTCCAACCTGAGCCGACCCTCTAATATACTGATTCCTAATCCTGTCCACCCTATTCACACCCAGTGCAAATCTTAACATCTTTAACTCTGCCACATCCAGCTCTGACTCCTGCCTTTTCGACAATGCTACCGTCTCCAACCCATATAACATAGTTGGTCTCACTACCCTCTTGTAGACCTTCCCTTTCACTCTTATTGGTACCCGTCTGTCACAAATCACTCCCTGACACTTCTACACCCATTCCACCCTGCCTGTACTCTCTTCTTCACCTCTCTTCCACACTCGCCATTACTCTCAACTGTTGATCCCAAGTACAACTCGTCCACCTTTACCAACTCTACTCCCTTCACCATTCCTCTACCCTCCCTCTCATTTACACACATATATTCTGTTTAGCCCTGCTGACCTTCATTCCTCTCCTCTCTAAAGCATATCTCCACCTCTCCAGCATCTCCTCAACCTGGTCCCTTCTCTCACTACATATCACAATGTCATCTGCAAACATCATGGTCCATGGGGCCTCCTGTCTCATCTGTCAACCTGTCCATCACCACTGCAAATCACACCTCCACCTTAAACGTATGTCACTCCCACCGCAGTCCTCACCAGTGTCGCATTACCCTTATACATACCCTGTACCACTCTTGCATACTTCTCTGCCACTCCCGACTTCCTCATACAATACCACAACTCCTCTCTAGGCACCCTGTCATATGCTTTCTGTAAGTCCACAAAGACAATGCAACTCCTTCTGACCGTCTCTGTATTTCTCAAACAACACTCTTAAGAGCAAATATTGCATCTGTAGTGCTCTTTCCTGGCATGAAACCATACTGCTGATCACTAATCATCACCTCCCTTCTTAACCTAGCTTCCACTACTCTTTCCCATAACTTCAAGCTGTGACTGATCAATTTTATCCCTCTGTAGTTACTGCAGCTCTGCACATCACCCTTATTCTTAAAGATAGGTACCAAAACACTTTTTCTCCACTCCTCGGGCATCCTCTGACTTTCCAAAATTTCATTAAACAATCTGGGTAATAATTCCATTGCTATTTCTCCTAAGCACCTCCATGCTTCCACTGGTATGTCATCTGGGCCAACAGCCTTTCCATTCTTCATCCTCTTCATAGCTGTCCTTACTTCCTCCTTGCTAATCTGCTTCACTTCCTGATTCACTATCCCCACATCTTCCAACCTTCTGTCTCATTCTCTTCATTCATCAGCCCTTCAAAGTACTCTCCATCTACTCAACACACTCTCCTCACTTGTGAGTATGTTTCCCTCACTGTCCTTTATCACCCTTACCTGCTGCACATCTTTCCCAGCTCTGTCCCTCTGTCTAGCCAATTGGTACAGGTCCTTTTCTCCTTCTTTAGTGTCCAATCTCTCATACAACTCTCTATATGCCTTATCCTTAGCCTTCGCCACCTCTCTTTTTGCCATGCGCCTCATCTCCTTATACTCATGTCTACTTTCTTCATCTCTTTGACAATCCCACTTCTTCTTCGCCAGCCTCTTCCTCTGTATACTCTCCTGTACTTCCTCATTCCACCACCATGTCTCCTTGTCCTCCTTCCTCTGTCCAGATGTCACACCAGGCACCTTCCTAGCAAGTCTCCCTTACTAGCTCTGCTGTAGTTACCCAGCTATTCGGTAACTCTTCATTGCCTCCCAGTGCCCATCTTAACTCTTCCCTGAACTCCACCTCACAATCACCCTTTTTTAACTTCCACCATTTAATCCTTGGCACTGCTTTCACACTCCTCCTCCACTTCTTAATCACCAACATCATCCTGCAGACTACCATTCTATGCTGCTTAACTACACTTTCCCCAGTCACCACTTTATAGTCTCCAATCTCCTTCATTGTAAATTATCTTCTCTCTAAATTGCTTGTATGGAAGTAAGCATTGCATCCATGTTGTTGTGTTGTGTCTTTTGGCTTATCCCGGTTAGGGGTCGCCACAGCGGAACTCCGGTCCGCTAATGTTTGGTAGTGGATTTTTAGGTGCCGGGTTACCAGCCCTCACGCACAAACTTCAATGAAGGCACGCCCATTCACGCATGCCTCCACACAGAAGACGCTCTAGCTGAGAATCGAACAGGACAACGTCTTGCTGTGAGGTGACTACGCTGCCGCAGCTGTGATAAGCTGTGTTTGTCAAGGGCAGTGTGCAACTGTGTGCTTGTGTAAAAGAAAAATTGCAATACCAACACAGTCCTGGCATTTAGGGTTAGTGTCAGAGTGTGTGTTGAAATGTAATAGCACTCATTTTTATCTGTGTAGACACAATAGTTCCTGTCATGTACATAACTGTGTAAGTGATCATTACTACAGTGGCTCACTGAGTGACATTGCCATTAGTCAACACACGTCTTTGGTTAGCCCTTTTCTTTGGCTTTTATTGTATGGAGCCTGCAAACTCTTCTTGTGTCTGTTTACCCATGTACTGGGGTTTTCTGCATCCCAATAGCATGATATAGGTGAACTGCCTTACCAACAAATTGCATGTAGCTAAGCATGTGTGTGTGCATGAGTATGCTTGTCAGGGGCAGTGTGACTATGTGTGTGTTTGTGACAAAAATCAGTCTATGTAGTGGTACACCTGGTTTCAGGGACAACGTCAATGTGTGTGTGAATACTAACAACCATATGTGTGTGACAGCATGTCTTCAAAAGTATGAGCGGCTTCAGGAAAAGTGTGTGTGTGTGTGTTTGAGTGTATGCAGAAGGGTGTGTGTGTGTGTGTTCGCTCTTCCAGAGTTGTTTCAGTAAGAGGGATAGGTAGGATAGGGTGTATGTGTGTGGGGGTGTCACACTTCCACATTTCTCTAGACTTGTGTGTGTGTGTGTGTGTGTGTTCGCTCCTCTTCCAGAGTTGTCTCAGAAGGAGGGATAGGTAGGATAGGGTGTATGAGTGTGGGGGTGTCGCACTTCCACATTTCTCTAGACTAACAAGCAAATCCTGCAGTTATTTTGTTTGGGAGGGGGGATGCTGGACACCAGAGATACTCTTCATATCATGCCATAAAGGTACTTAAAATGAAAATAGAAAAGGCAGAGGAGGGGACTACACACCAGGGATACTCCTTATATTGTGCCCTAAAGACGCTTAAGTTTCAAATTCTGTACCCTCAGTACTTACCTGGAATTGTTATATTACACACTGTTGAGAATGAGGGGTAGTACAGGAGCACAGAAGAGTACTGTCAAGCTACTGGCCCACATTCAAATTCAGAGGGAAGTCATGTTTATATGTAAAGTGTATAGCATTAATGACCGCAATTTGTGCTTAGAACTGCAGCAGCTGGTGCAGAATGCACCCCACAGGTAAGCTTTTTTTTTTGTGTGTTTTTGTCCAGTGCTTCTTTTTCCAAGGCAGATGTAGTTATGATAATCGCAGAATGATAAGAGCGCCATTAAGCTAAGTAGCCAATTACTGAATCTGCTAATCCTTTGCTCAATTCTTAATGTACATATACACATTTTTTCTGCTTTCACACCCTCATTATCATGTCCACCGTGTGCTTTTACAGCCTGTTGTGTTACTTGCTGTAACTACTGATTTGGTGGTGGGGAGGTGTTTGTGGGGTCACGGTTATACAGTGTTTGAATAAAGCCACATTTATTACACGTTTTATTGTTCTTTTCTTAATTTATGTTTATATTTAGTATGACCATCTGTAGTAACATATATAAAAATATTTGTATCAGTGATTTTACTTGTATGTGTGTAGTGGGGGGCAGCTGTGGTTGTATATGCATGGATGCAGGATTATATGCATGCCTGTACTGTGCCACTTGACATGAGTAATGTACTCGTATGTAATGTAATTACATTACAAATGTTATGATATAGTTATGCCTTAAATCATTCTATCCTTAGTCTTGTTTTTTATAGCCTACTATGTTACTAGTAGAACTAGACTTGTACATTTTAAATTTGTTTGTTTTTCTCTCTTGAAATGTAAGACTGTTAAGTTTCTGAAATGTTATTGCCTTGTCACTATTGTACCACTTAAAAATCTATGTAGAAAATCTTTGATGTATTGTTAAATATTTTTACTTTATGTATATGTATATTCAACACTGTAATTTTTACTGTACTGGAGCTTTTCTCCCCGGGCCTCTACTGTAAACGGATATATATCCAGCTAGCATAGCTCTCAACCTTCCATGTCCAAAATGAGGAACACTAGCCCTCATAATGTGGAACAAATGGGCAAAATGTGGAACACATACTAATGGCTTACTAACAACTTCAACTAGGAAGTTCATAGGATGGTTAAAATATGCTGGTTTTACTTATAAAGATGATCTTTTAATGAATTAATATAATCTATTTCTATTTACAATGGATTTCACTTAAAAAAATTACTAATACTGAATGTGTGACAGTCTTTCAATGTGGGACTTTGAGGGAACTTCGAGGAACATGAACTTTTTAAGACCCCAAATGAGGTACGTTCCTCGTAATGAGGTACACTTGAGAGGTATGCCAGCTAGACTAGCCCGGTCAACAAATGTAAAATAAAATAAAATAAATAAATAAATAAATTTAATGTAGTAGGTGTGGCCATCTTTCCAGTCAGAAGTACCCACCAGCATTGAGTATGGTATTTTTTCATTATCCCTGTGAGTGCCTGGTGTTCTTGGATCTGTGATCTGATGTGATGTTATGAACCTAGATTTTCTTTTAATTAATCTCCTTAGTTTGATTTGAATAGAGAAATGCCGTGGAGGTGTACAGGAGTCTGGGAGAGTATGGAAAGATTTATATTCAGGGGAAAGATTGGAGAAAAAATAGTATGATAGGCAGCTATAACTAATTAGGAGTAAATTGGGGCAGTACTGTTTCACAAAAAGAGTAGTAGGGAAATTTAAAACAGATTATCTGATCAAGATCTCAAACTTGGCATAATAAACTGCTTTAAAATAGCATGTAAATGACAGAATAGTAGTGGGAGTGAAATAGGCAGAGCAAAAGGTAATGTTGAACTGATGGAGAAACTTGACAGACCTGTTTTTTTTCTCTCTTCTGTTGGCATGCTAGTATACTCATTCATTCTGTACATTTCATTTAATTCCTCAGAAATTATTCTGTTCAGGCACCCTTCATCCATAGATGTAATACACACAAGGGCCAGCTCTTAAAAACTTACTTTCAGAGTAAGTGACTTGTTCTGGTATAAGGCTGCTTTATAGATTAGCCTTATACCAGAGTAAGTGACTTACAATGAGAGCAGTCTCTTGGAATCGGCCAAAAGTTTTACCTCAAAGAGCTATTTTGTTTCGCTGCAGTTTTGACTGCTTCTTATTAATTTTTATTTTCATTGGTTGACCAGGATAAATGACTGAGCTGATACCCCCCTTTCAGCAGAGTCCCAGAGAGAAAAGCTGTGAGATTTTGGTTTGTGACATTTCAAATTCTTTGTTTCTATCAAGAAACTTTGTTATAAAATAAAAAAAATCATTTTATCACTTTGTTCCAATTTTGAAATTCTTGTCATATCATGCCTGTCAACATGATTGTCCATATATTTTAGAACATCAGTGTTTGTAGTATGACATTTTTTTCTGAGTTTTTGTACTTCATGTCACTTTTATGCACTTTGATGCAGTCTTCATTGGTAAGTGAAGTAACCCATTTATTCAGTTCTCCATTTTTATAATTGAGCACACCTTACTTCTTGGGTGAATGCATAACTTATTGCACCATTTTCAAAGTAAACTTACTTAGCAATAAAATCATAGAAATCTAGTGGTAACTAATAGGTTCATAGGTTCATACTAGGCTATCTGCCCTAGGGCATTTATAAGCCTAGCCAGAGTGTGTTTGGCTTTCGCCACCCATTTTAAATTAATTTTGCTATGCCTTTTTTGAGGTTAGTATACTGTGCCTCTGTCTAACAGTGACACAGAAGTGATAGCCGGGGTAACTATCTCCCATCCACTCATCAAGATTCCTCTTGAAGAGTGTCAATGTGGGACTCTGCCTAACCTGGACTGGGATTTTATTCCAGAGTGAAGGGACTGTGATTTTATTCCAGAGTGAAGGGAGCCTCTAGGTTATGAATCTGTCCCTCCAGCATGTCCTATTTATTTCAGTGCTGAGGTTCAAGTCTCTCGAGCGCGTAGCTCGATGGGATTTGGATTTTCTGAGGTGCAGCATGTCCATTAATTCCGGGTTGGACATGGCTTTATACGTCAGGCACAGATCGCCTCTGAGCAGGCGGTATGCCACTGAGTAGAGCTATACTGAGTAGAGCTGGAGTTTCTTTAACCGGGCAGCATATGGCATCTGTTTGAGCCCTTTGATCCTCTTGGTGAGGTACTTTTGGGGTCTTTCCAGTTGCTGCAGGTATCTGGTAAGGTACATCCCAAAAGGGGCATTGTACTCAATTATGGGCCTGATGAGGGATGAGTAAAGAGGTACGATGACCTCCCCTGATCTAGATGTGAATCCCTTCATGATTGGGTGGGCTATATAAAATGTTTTTCTAACCACTTTGGCCACGTGGTTGTCAAATGAGAGATTGCTATCAACTTGGGTCCCCAGGTCCCTAATGATTTCTTCTGTACTTAATGGATTACCACCTATGTGGTAATTTGCGGGCACTTTGTTTTTGCCAAAGGGGGTGACTATACACTTTTTGGCGTTTAGCTTGAGGCCATGGCTCTGCCATCAGTTGCCTGTTTCTATGAGGCCCTTTTGGAGGATGCTTGTGTCGGCTGGAGAGTTGATTATGGCACCCAGTTTGCAGTCATCTGCGAAATTGGTCAGCCACAGTCCTTCTGTGTTGGCCTGTACTGCCGAGAAATATATACCGAACAAGAGAGGTCCCAGGACTGAGCCTTGTGGGACGCCACATGTAACTGGTTTGGAGTCTGACATAGCTCCAGCAATTCTAACCATGTGAGTTCTGTCCTTGAGCCAGTTTGCAACCCATCTAGTGACATAGGGGTTTATATTTAAGCTGGTGAGCTTATCTATAATGACCGCGTGGGGTATTGTATCGAAGGCTTTTGCGAGGTCCAGGTAGGCTGTGTGGACCACCTTCCCCTCGTCAATGGCCTTGGTGACTGTTTCAAAGAAATCGACCAGGTTTAAGAGGCAGGATCTGCCCTTAACAAAGCCAAACTGGGTAGGATCCAGTGTCTGTAGGTCCCCAATATCTTTAATATCACAGTTCACAGCACACAGGATCCGAGTTTAAGTAATCCAAACAGCAGGCAATAAATCAAGTTTCTTTTATTTCCAAAACAGCACACGTAGTCAGCTCTAAATAGAGCAGCAACACAGATAAGCCAAGCGCTTTCACCCAGTATATTACTAGGCTTTTTCAAGGCAAAAAATAAAGCTGTCCTTTACACATCAGTTTAGATAACCAGTTCAATTAAATTGTGACTCCACCCATCAATTAAAAGCTAATACCTTTGGTCTTGCTGTGTTAAAAACATAATGCAAAGGTAAAACAGTTTCTCAGTTTAAATCGTGTGTTTTTTTGTAAGAAATACTTCTTAATATAGTCAATAGTGGTGATAATACCAATCAAAGTGCCTTATACAGTGCAAATTCATGAGGTGCATCGTGAATTAAAATAATGTTTAAAATTAAAAGTGATTGACTGTTTGTTGTAGATTGGAGTTAAAATTCAATCACCTTTCTTGTCTCAAAAACTGGAATAAATAAAAAATTGATAAATAAATCAAACTTTTTACAGTCACATTGTGATAAATATAAAGCTTTCTACTGTTTCACATCACTGCCTGATAACAATAACAACAACAAGAGGAAGAGCCACAAAAGGTGAGAAAAGAACAAGGAAACCTATACAAAATTGCACTAGATGGTCACACATTATAACCGTGCTCTTCTCATTTTTAGAATACTGCTAATGTTTAGGCCCTCATTCATACCAGGAGGGGTACAGGCATCCAATTTCAACTGCCAGAACAGTTCTCGAGTCTCCAATTTAGCCTCCCAGTTACCCCTTGTGGGTCTGGCACCACCTGCTCCAATACTAGAAATTTAAGGTTCATGCCTTCACATGTCTGGGAATGTTTATAAAAGGCATTGGTGTCCTTACATTTAGTAATGTCATATTGGTGCTCGTATACCCTTCTCCTAAGCTGTCTCTCGGTTTTACCAACATAAAACCCAGAACAGAAAGTACAAATACCCAGGTATACCACCCCTTTAGTTGCACAATTAAAATGCTGGTGAAACTTATATTTGAACCTTCTTGAGGGAATTGTAATGATGTCTTGGTCAAACATAAATTGACATTGCTTACATTGACCACATTTTAAAGTGCCAGGCCTCTGATTGCTAGTATCATAACCCATATTTTTTCTCCCTTCAAACAGATCTTTCAAGTTTCTACCTCTTTTTCTAATAAAACTAGGCATCAGGGGAAAAAATTGTTTGAGATCAACATTGGTAGATACTATGGGCCAGTATTTTCTAATAATGTTTAATATATATCTTTATTTATGAGGTCCATGATGATCCTTTCCATAGCTTTGCAGACCAACCTAATCAGGCTTATGGGGCGATAGTTTCCAGGATCCGTTGAGGCACCACCTTTGTGGAGAAGGGACCACTGTTGCTGTACGCCACTCTTTGGGTACATATCCTGTAGTAAGGCTAAGATTGAACAGTAGTTTTATGTTTGGGTTTAGCTCTTCTTGGAGTTCATGTACTAGGCAGCCCGGGACACCATCTTGTCCCATTGATGCTGTGTTTTTTGCTTTGGAGAGGGCGGCTCTTACCTGAGCATCTGAGATGTCAGGGGGGCAGCACTCTGTTGGGATAGATATTTGCCCTTTTGGTGGGGAGAGGGGGGAGATGTTTGCACTGAACCTGTCAGCTAGGATGTTGGCAATGTCTGTGGGCTCGGTGTATTTTTTGTCATTTTGGACTAATTCTGAGCATATCTGGGAATTCCCACCCAGGTTCCTAACATAACTAAAGAAAGCCTTGTGATTATCCTTAGTGTCCTGTGCAATTTTTCTCTCGAAGCTGGCCTTAGACGATTTTATGAGTGCCCGTAGTTTTTTGCTAATACTGATCAGAGATGCCTTCCCTTTTTGGGATTTTGCTCTATCATGTAGTAGCTTCCTCCTTTTATTGTATAGTTTGTTTATGGCTGGGGTCCACCAGACAGGACGTCTGCCTTTGAAGGATTGGGTCTTGGTTTTATTTGGGATTGCATGATCCATGCATTCCTGAAGGTGTTCATAGAATGCGTTTATAAAGGATTCTACAGTCTGGGCCGTATTTTCCACAGGCCCGGGGGCTTTGAAGGATTTCGCCTCGGTTTTGAGGCGTGTGAAATTTGCTTTAGAGAAGTTTTTCACTGTGGTTTTCTGGGCAGGCAGTGGGGTCGGGATATGAATATCCAGTGAGATTAGTTTATGGTCTGATCTTACCAGTGAGGGATACACTTCTGGTCTGGAGCATAGTGTCCCCATGTTAGTGATGATCAGGTCCAGTATGTTTTCCCCTCTTGTGGGAGTGGTAACAAGTTGTTCCATAGCATTTGAGTTTATAAATTCTAGGAACCTTTGGGCTAGGGTGTTGGAGCTAGAGTAATGCTCCCAGTCTATGTTTGGGTAGTTGAAGTCGCCCAATATAATGGTGTTTGGAGAGATCTTCATATTTTCCAGTATTCTCAGGATGGCCAAGTGGGGTTCCTGTGTTTGGGAGGGTGGTCTGTTTGGGAGGGTGGTCTGTAGCAGGCTATAAACTGGAAGGCAGTTTTACCCACAGTTAGTTGCACATGGATAGTCTCTGATGCTTCGTGCTGTGCCACCAACCTGGAGGTGTGGGTATCTTTGACTAATATTGATACTCCCCCTCCTTTTGTGGTTCGGTCCAAGTTTTGGGGCCAAAAAGCATGGTATGAGATATAACCTGGTAGTGCTGGGGTGCTCTCGGGAGCCTTGAACCAGGTTTCTGTTACTGCACAGATATCGATGTTCTCCATGCTAAGGAGAGTTTCGAGTGCGTGCATCTTGAGGTTTAGACTTGTGGCGTTGAGTATCATTACTCTTGGTTTCTTATCCCTTGTGATACCTATGGAGGTGGGTTTGTCTTTTGAGCCTTGCCTAAAAAAGGCAGTATGGGGGTAGCAAGAGCTTTTGCCAATATCCAAAAGCCCAGGGGTGACAGGTGCAAGCCGTCCCTAGCGAAGCATCGTGGCTTGTCGAGCATGTCATCCCAGGCTGACAGGCATTGGATCCCCTTTGAATGACACCAACACTTAAGCCAATTGTTGAAATTGATCATCTTGTCTTCATATTGTGGCATCATTCTTGGTTGAGGGTAAGATGCTACTCAAGGTCAGGGTCATACTGGCCTGGGCTACGTGCTCAGAGAGCTCCTCTATGTCTCTTTTCATGTAGTCCAGGGAGGTACGTCTCGGGTCATTCACACCAGCATGCACAATGACTGAGTCATATTTGTACTTGCCTTGGAGTGACCTGAGTGCTTGTGTTATGTGGCGGATCCTAGCGCCCGACAGGCAGCTCACCGTGACCTTCTCCTTGTTCAGCCTGGTGAGCGGGACGTCAGTGTGCTTGACGATAGTCACCTATTACAAGTGTATCAGGTGTGTTGTTTAGCCTTAAGGGCTGTGACTGTTCGACACACTGGCTTTGTGAGCTACGTGTTGCACGTGTTTTGTTGTGAGGTAGCGGTTGCTTGGGTGTCTGCTTTGGAGGTCTCTGCTGCTTAGGCAGATTTTTGTTTAGAGCCTCCGAGTATGTTTTTGTGTGTGTATGTGTTTGGTTTGTTGTCGTGGTAGGTCTGTGAGACTGGAATTGTAGTGAGTGTGGTTTCCTTCTCCTCCTGACTGGTTACGCCAGTACTGAGTTGAGAGAGCTTAGCCTCCAGTTTGGCTATATGGTTGCATCTCTCACATGTGTTGGAGTTTGTTGGGAGGAGGAGAGGGTTGTCTGTGTACATGAGGCAGTTGTAACATTGCCTCAAGATTCCCAGATTCACCAGCTGGACCAGAGAGGAGATTGACAACTGACCTTTGGACATGCCAGAATAGTATTGGGAATTCCTTTATAATTGAAAAAAAGGGCCAATGGGGAATAAGGTACTCAAGGGGAGTTTGTGAGGGTGTAGTGCTTTTAATTTTTTAGAGCTGACTTATATAATTGCTTTAGTGAGCAAGTGCCAGGTAACTTAAATGCAATGTGTTACAGGTAACTTAAATGCAAAAACGACAAACAGTAACTCTCTTTCAAGTGAAACAAGGAAATAAGTACAGTAAGCAATGCAGGTATCACTAGGGATCCACAGAAGTGCTAAAAGGCCGCGTTTTTAGGTAGCGTTTCAGGGAAATAAACAACAAGCATACAAATAAAGCTAGATTCAGCAGGCCTGGATCTAGTCTATGCTACAGCAAACAAGGTGTACCAATTTCAGTAAGAAACAGTTAGAATATGCAGGCACTATAAGCCTTTAACCGGAAATTCCCTGCTCAGAAGGGCAGAGTCCAGCCTCTCCTCCCACAAGAGTGTAGACCGCAATCCTTCTTAATGTAAAATAACTGGCCTGAAGCCCAAGTGCTTAAACCAAGCAAGCCTCATTGCAGCCGTGCAGGTTGTATGCATTGGGAGGGTAATAAGTCTGAAGCAGTCTTCCTGATGTTATCAGTGGACAGCCTTATGAATTAGGAGGTTGCAAGAAACAAGACAGCAGTATTTCTTTAAAAATATGACTTGCTCTCTTGTTTGAACAGTGTTGAACAGAGGTCAGTGGTTCAGCAGAAAGTGTCTCACAATGTATTGAATTTACTGAAATCAGCATAAAACTAGTATTGCTAAGGCTTGTGTGTGTGTCTAGGGGGATGTTGCAATAACAGAAATAACAGAGGTCATGTTTTCTTTCACGTCCTGTCAGTCCGACATCAGCACTACATACACTAAGTGGCTATGTGTTATGGTCTGGGCAGGATGTGTGTGAAAATGTGTAATCACTGGCACAGGACTGCAGCAAGTAGCAATGTTGTCTCATACTTTTTGTCTCTAAGTTCTTGACTGTGTCTCCTGTGTAGAGTCTACATGACATACTTCCTGTCTCGGTGAGGGTTTATCCATGTACTCTGGTTTTCTCAACAGCAATTTTGTTCCATAAACAAAGTGGCATTCGTTCAGTTTGCTTGTCAATAAGTGTATAGTATGCATGTATGTGTGTGTATATGGACTTGCACGTGCGTCTTGATAGACCTGACTTGTCAAGGTTAGAATCTGAGTATTTGGTCATAGGTTCATAGGTTGATACGCCCTAGGGCATTTATAAGCCTCACCGGTGTGTGTGTGGCTTTCGCCACCCTTTTAGATTAGTTGACTGTGCCTCTGTATAGTAGGTCACAGAAGGTAGCCCTTTTAAGGCTAGTTTACTGTACCTCTGTCAAGCAGGGACACAGAAGAGATCCCAGGGGTAAACATACGATCTCCCATCCACTCGTCAAGATTTCTCTTGAAGAGGGTCAGTGAGGGGCTCTGCCTAACATGGATTGGGATTTTGTTCCAGAGTGAGGGGAGCCTCTGGGATATGAATCTGTCCCTCCAGCATGTCCTATTTATTTCTGTGCTGAGATTAAAGTCCCTGGAGCATGTAGCTCTAAGGGATTTGGATTTCCTGAGGTGAAGCATGTCCATTAATTCTGGGTTGGACATGGCTTTATACATCAGACACTGATCGCCTCTGAGTAGGTGGTACGCAACTGAGTAGAGCTGGAGTTTCTTTAGCTGAACTGCATAGGGCATCTGCTTGAGCCCCTTCATCCTCTTGGTGAGGTGCTTTTGGGGTCTTTCCAGTTGCTGCAGGTGTCTGGTAAGGTACATCCCAAATGGGGCATTGTATTCAATTGTGGGCCTGATAAGTGATGAGTAGAGGGGCACAATGACCTCTCTTGATCTAGATGTGAACCCTTTTGTGATAAGGTGGGCTATATAGAAGGTCTTTCTAACCACTTTGGCAACGTGATTGTCAAAAGAGAGATTGCTATCTACTTGGGTCCCCAAGTCCCTAATTACTTCTTCCATACTTAATGGATTACCACCTATGTGGTAATTTGTGGGCATTTTGTTTTTCCCCAGAGGGGATGACTATGCACTTTTGGCATTTAGCTTTAGGCCATGGCTCTGGCGTCAGTTATCAGTCTCTGAGACCCTTTTGGAGGATGCTTGTGTCAGCCAGAGAGTCTATTGCACCACCCAGTTTGTAGTCATCTGCAAACTTGGTCAGCCATAGTCCACCCATGTTAGCCTGTACCTCAGAGAAATATATATTGAACAAGAGAGGTCCCAGGACTGAGCCTTGTGGGACGCCACTTGTAACTGGTTTAGAGTCTGACATGGCACCTGCTATTCTGACCATGTGGGTTCTATGCCTGAGCCAGTTTGCAACCCATCTTGTGACATAGGAGTTGATATTTAAGCTGGTGAGCTTATTTATGATGCCTGAGTGGGGTATTGTGTTGAAGGCTTTTGCAAGGTCCAGGCTGTGTGGACTACCTTCCCTTCATCTATGGCTTTGGTAACTGTTTCAAAGAGGTCAACCAGGTTCAAGAGGCAAGATCTGCCCTTAACAAAGCCGAATTGGGTAGGATCCAGTGTCTGGAGGTTCCTAGTGTCTTTGTTTATGATTTCCATGATGATACGCTCCATAGCTTTACAGACCAGGCTTATAGGGCAATAGTTTCCGGGGTCTGTTGTGGCACCACCTTTGTGGAGTGTGGGACCACTGTTGCTGTATGCCATTCCTTGGGTACATATCCTGTAGTAAGGCTGAGATTGAACAGTGACCTTATATAAGGGCTTAGTTCTTGGAGCTCGTGTAAGACACAGCCCGGGACACTGTCTGGTCCCATTGATGCTGTGTTTTTTGCTTTGGAGAGGGCAGCTCTCACCTGTGCATCTGTGATCTCAGGAAGGCTACACTCTGTTGGGATAGACATTTGCTATTTTGGGGGGGAAGGGGGGAGAAGTTTGCACTGAACCTTTCTGCCAAGATGTTGGCAATGTCTGTGGGTTCAGTGTATTTTTTGTCATTTTGCACTAACTCAGAGCATATCTGGGAGTTGCCTCCCAGGTTTCTGACATAACTAAAGAAGGCCTAGTGATTATCTTTAGTGTCTTGTGCAATTTTTCTTTCGAAGCTGGACTTAGATGATTTTATGAGGGATTATAGTTTCTTGCTACTACAGATCAGAGACGCCTTCCCTTTTTGGGATTTTGCTCTATCCTGTAGTAGCTTTCTCCTTCTGTTGTATAGCTTATTTATGGCCGGGGTCCACCAGACCGGTGGTCTGCCTTTGGAGGAGTGAGTCTTGGTTTTATTTGGGATAGCATGCTCCATGCATTCCTGTAGGTGTCCATAGAATGCTTTTGTAAAGGATTCTGCATTTTGGGCAGTATTTTCCACTGGCCCGAGGGCTTTGAAGGATTCCACCTCTGTTTTGAGGAAGTGTGAAGTTTGCTTTTGAGAAGTTCTTCATCATGGTTTCCTTGGCTGGGGGTGGGGGATGGAATATGGATGTCCAGTGAGATTAGTTTATGGTCTGATCTTACCAATGAGGGGTATACCTCTGGTGTGGGACATAGACCCCATGTTGGTGATGACCAGATCCAATATGTTTTCCCCTCTTGTGGGAGTGGTGACCAGTTGTTCCATAGCATTTGAGTTTATAAATTCTAGGAACCATTGGGCGAGGGTGTTTGGGCTTGAGTAGTTTTCCCAATCAACGTTTGGGTAGTTGAAGTCACCCAATATAATGGTGTTTGGAGAGATCTTCATATTCTCCAGTGTTCTCAGGAAAGCCAAGTGAGGTTCCTGTGTTTGGAGGGTGGTCTGTAGCAGGCTACAAACTGAAAGGCAGTTTTGCCCATTGTTAGTTACACATGGATGGTCTCCGATGCTTCGTGCAGTGCCACTAACCTGGAGGTGTGGCCATCTTTGATAAATATGGATACTCCCCTCCTTTTGTGGTTCGGTCCGAGTTTTGGGGCCGGAAAGCATAGTATGAAGTGTAACCTGTTAGTGCTGGGATGCTGTCGGGAGCCTTGAACCAGGTTTCTGTTGCTGCACAGATATCGATATTCTCCATACTGAGTGAGTCTCTGAGTGCGTGCATCTTTAGGTTTAGACTTCTGGCGTTGAGCAGCATTACCCTTAGTTTTTTTTCTTTGTGTTGTCTATGGAGGTGGGTTTGTCTTTTGAGCCTTGCCTAAAAAAGGCACTATGGGGGAGGCAAGAGCCTTTGCCAGTATTCGAAAACCCAGGGTTGACGGGTGCAAGCCGTCCCTAGCGAAGCAACGTGGCTTGTCGAGCATGTCATCCCAGGCTGACAGACACTGGATTCCCTTTGAATGACACCAATACTTTAGCCAGTTGTTAAAATTTATCATTTTGTCTTTATATTGTGGCATCATTCTTGGTGAGGGTAAGATGCTACTCAAGGTCAGGGTCATACGGGCCTGGGCTACATGATCAAAGAGCTCCTGTATGTCTTTTTTTCATGTAGTCCAGGGAGGTACGTCTCGGGTCATTCACACCAGCATGGATGGGTTAAAAATATTTCAGATTTTTATTTGTGGGCACGTATAGTGCTGGTGAGCACATATATAACTCCTCTGGTTAGCAGAAAAAAGTAATTATCTTTCAAAATAAGACAAAATGCATTATAGAACATTTAGACCCTCAGAGCTTTTGGAGGTCTGGCATTCCCCATGCTTCAAGCTGTATGTGTGTTTTAAAACTGGCTTTGTAATGGTCTCTGCTCTGTGCCCCACCCAATGTAAAACCATCCGTGCACAGAGATGTGCACAGGAGGCCACTAGCTTCTGTGGAGGGTCTGGGATAGTCTGGTCATTACCTTTGAATTTTCCTCAGTAACAAAGCTCAGAGATGTGCATAGAAGGTCACTATAGCTTCACTATTTCTTTAAATTTCCTCTCGTACCTTAGAGATATGTACAAAATGTCTCGGTAGACTTTCGGGAGGTTAGCATGTTCTTTATCTCTTTAAATTGGACACATTGGGTGGTGTAGTGGCTCAGCAGTTAGCATTATCACCTCGCAGCTAGAGGTTTCCAGTTTGATTTTCAGCTGGGGTGCCTTCTGTGTGGAGTCTGCATGTCCTCCCTGCATTCACGTGGGTTTCCTTTGGGTGCTGCAGTTTCCTCCCACATTCCAAAGACCTGCACCTGGAGTATTTCTTCCCGGGCCTCTGCTGAAAATGGGCTCTCGGTTGGACTTTTCCGGTAAACAAATGTTAAATAAATTCCGCCACAGCCAAACCTCACAGGTATGCTCAGAAGGTTGCCAAAGCTTATCTAGGGAACAGGAATATGATTGTTTGTTTTTCATAGCTGGGAAAGGATTAGAGATAAGAAAATAGACAGTAATTAGTGTGAGCACATTCTGTAACATGCACTATAGCATGGTTAACCTAAATAAGGTTATGCAAATGGGTGCAGCTCTCTATTTGGGGTTGTTCCTGTCTGGAGGGTTAAACTTCAGTTGTTGAAAATGTACATTTTTTGTGTATTTGTTGTAAAGTTAATAAGGGATGGGGTGTTCTGGAAATATATTTAGTATTTTTTGAGGGTTTTCATTAAAGCAAAGGGATTTGAAAAATGTGACATAGGTTCAAATTGAGATGAGAAGAAAACTGTATAATGATCCCTCTGTCAAACATTAGTGGGTGCATGTAAGACAAAAGTTGGAAATTCGCATTCAGAAAAAAATTGTCCTGCATAATAGATTGGAACAGTATTTTTTATCATAATGGCTAATCTGCCCGTATTACCTTGGAATCTAAATGGCTTTACAGATTTAGACAAAATGAAAGAGTATTACATTATGTTAAGATATGCAGAGTGCATTGTGACAAAGAATTTGTTTGAGGATGGATATTCAGCAGAATGTTAAAAGAGGAAAGGAAGAGAGGAGTAGTAATACTGATTGCTAAAGAGGCTCCACAGTGATAGAAGAGAAGAAAAGCCGATGGTATATTTCTGGTAATAAGGTGGTACCGGCAAAGGAGGAGGGATTACACTGGCATGTATTAATATTCTACCTAAAACTGCTATTATGGAGTTTAAGAAACTTTTAGGAGAACAGGCTAAAATTTCCTTCCATATCAATGACTGATACCAGAGTATAGGCAAAGAGAAAGGAAATAGGGGGATCCTAAACAAAAGATCAGCACTGGTAGAATTTTTAGTAGAATCAGAAAATAAGTTGCCATTAAGGAAGGAGTTATTAGTACAGCATATAACATATTGCATGGTAACTATAAGAATCAATCAGAGGAGGTTAGGAAGGACTGAGAAGGAAGATTAGATAAGCAATTCACAAAGAAAAAAAATGGAGGGGGCGTAATATGTATGTATCCCAAATGTGCAAAAACATCTAGTGGATGTCATATCTTTGCCTGGACGTGCTTACATAGGTATTTTTATACCCCAAGTAGATTTCAGAATTTTTCCTCAGGTAGACAGCAAATGTTGGAGGTGTGATGGGACAGAAAGATGCAACTGTTAACATATTTTCTGGGAGTGTAATGAGTTGGTAAACTTTAAAGATTTGCAGAAGCACTAAAGCCCAATAAACTTTTTCTCTGAACTGGAACAAATACCTCTCTGTTTGAGTCAAACGTTTCTTTATTGTTAACCAGCAATTAAAAGATGCACGAACAGTTAGTGATTCAGTAGTACAAAAATCCAAAGAGACAACAAAATAAATCAAGCGCTTTCACCCCTTGCTATGACGGGCTTTGTCAAGATGAACCACCAAAAGCACTTTGTGTGCTTATATACAGCATTTGTAAACCAATTAATCAATTAAAATAATTGTAACAAACAGATTAAGTCAATTAAAAAACGAAGACTTCTTTTCTGCTTAAAGCAGTATCACATTCATTATGCTTGGTACCAATACGTTTTGATCAAACACATATCCAGAATACATTCATAATATTGGATTTCTTCCATTATTTATTCTTTTTTCTATTCTTGTTATGTGCAAATAGCTCGTACAGTATGTGTAACTATATAGAAACTGAATACAAACCTTACGGTTACTGTGAATGTTTATCTGCGCTTATCTATATGTTTAAAAAATTTTTTTTTTTTTTAAGCAACTTCGCTAACATGGTGCTCATAATAACCGTATTTATACCAAAAAGCACATCCTGGATGTTATTCAAATCAAGGAACTTTCCTTCTTTCTTTTTCAGTTTTTTGTATTACTTCGGAATATACCAAATAATCTGTCAAAAAAAAACTGAATACAAACATTTTTACGGTTACAATGTGCATTGACCTGTCTACGCGGTTGTATTACTATCTAAACGCTTGTTCCTACCAATTAAAACCATAAAGGAAATGTTAAAATGTTTAAAAATATTAACATGCTAAACTATTCTTTGAATTTTATTCTTTAAATTTTAATAAAACTGAGTTAAATCTTACGTGAAGAATTGTAACTAAAACGTTTATGGTTTTCACGCCGGAAAATATGTTATTTAATTCCGATGAATGTAATGCTTTTTCAATTTTTTAATGGATTAATTGGTTTACAAATGCTGTATATAAGCACACAAAGTGCTTTTGGTGGTTCATCTTGACAAAGCCCGTCATAGCAACGGGTGAAAGCGCTTGATTTATTTTGTTGTCTTTGGATTTTTGTACTACTGAATCACTAACTGTTCGTGCATCTTTTAATTGCTGGTTAACAATAAAGGAACGTTTGACTCAAACAGAGAGGTATTTGTTCCAGTTCAGAGAAAAAGTTTATTGGGCTTTAGTGCTTCTGCAAATATTTTTGTTGCTTATTGGGACCTAGTTCGTGTTTCAGTGTTTGGTGTTTGCTATGGCAGAAGGCACTGAGGTTTCCGACTTCCAGGGAACACCGCTTATTCTCAGCGATGCAGCAGATGACGTTCCAGTTACCAGGTCTGAGTTTCGGCAAGTAATCCAATTACTCACTCAACTTTCTAACTCTGTTAAAGATAGTAATACTAACTCCGGCAGCAGAATTGCTGCAAACCAGGAGCAGGAATTTGGCGCGAACAGAACTTGTTTACGTGAACCACCTTTTACTGGTGTTTCGGAACAGCAGCCTAGTACTTCGCATAGAAAAGAATTGTTGTCCCAACATCAAATGGCTATTCCTACAACGGAGAACACACAGAAAACTTTCAATTTTGATGCTTGGTCCAACAAGCAATTTGCCTTCTCTGCAGGTACTGTGCATAATAATGCTACAACTAATAACAAAATAGATTCTGACTTTTCACTGTTTAGTGATAAATTATATTCTTTTAAAGCAGCAAAACTTGAAATAGACTATCTACAAGAATGTATTAAAGTAAAGAGGGTGCCTAGAGGTCTTCGGATTAACAAGTTTCCGAACAACGCAATTGTAGGTTCAGACCTTCATAAAGAGATTTCGGAACTTTTTGATTGTACTGGACTTGAAATGCTACATCTAATGGTTAAAGACTATGAAAAGAAAGCTGACACATTGTTAGAAGAGTTAAACATAATCAATGATACTATTAACACTGATGTTTCTTTTTCTAGGATTAAGAAAGATTACAATAATGTTTTTTATGAGGTCGACCAGTACTGTGTTAGAATTATAGAAAGAAAAGTTAAAAAGTTGGAAAGAGATTTAAATGATTACAGTAATGGGATAGCACAATGTTATTCTAATAAACAAAACTGGTCTACCAGGCACATGAATAAAAATGGAGGGCCCCCATCTTTTCAAAATTCAAATGATGGTACACCCTTGACCGAAACTTTAAGACGCAGTGAAAGATTAGCTCAGAAGCACATTAGCAACAATAGTATGAATAATAATACCCCAAAAAATGATGACAACCAGGGTTTTCAATTTCCCCAATGCAGGCAAGGGAACAGAGCACAGTTCCAGAACCAGCAAGCGTGGGGGAAACAGCGCAGATGAATATGTTGTCATTAAATGAGAATATTCTACTTCAAACACACCCTTCCTCATGTGTAATTGAAACTAAGAATAATTTTACTATTTTTAATTTTACTGAAAACCAGGTGAATGATATACACTTTGATTTATTTACAAAGGGCTTCCATTTTGTTCCATCTAAATGCATTGACATAACCAAGACTATTTTAGAATTTAAACTGTTTACAAGACAGTTAAATTTGGACATTTTCTTTAAAGGGAAGAATTTTTCAAGAGATTTAGTCAGTAGATCAAGTACTTTCAACCCACCCCTACATCCTGTTGTAAAAATTTTTGAAGACCTGGTGGAAACTGAAATAAGGAATTTACCCAGAAAAAGTGTCTTTAAACACAATTTACCCCAAAGCTGCTTTACACTCATCAAACAGTTAAGAGATGAGCAGATAAGGGTAATGAAACCGGATAAAGGAGGGGGAGTTGTATTAATGTATAAAACTGAATATGAGCAAGTTATTCATAATATGCTTCAGGACACAGAGCAGTACAGCATCCTTTCATTAAATGAGTTAAACATTGCATATGCTAGGATTAAACACATTTTGTATGACATGTTACTACAAGGAGTCATCAATGAGAAACTCTACAACTATCTAATAGTTAACAAACCTCTTACACCAGTAATTTTTGGGATACCCAAGGTACATAAGGGGTTAGAACCATTAAAGTTTAGACCTATTGTTGCAGGTGCAGGTAGCATCACGGAACCCCTAGGTAAATTTGTTGATGCAACACTTAAAAAGACTATAACATCAATACAACACATTTGCAAAGATTCTTGGGAATTCCTAAAAAGCATTAAGGAATGTTATTGTACAAAAGTTGACTTCTTAGTGACAATTGATGTAACAGATCTTTTTCCTAGCATTCCACATGATATTGGTATACAATGGTTCAACGAAGTTTTAATCAAATTTTCAAATTTTAACAATAATATTATTAATTTATTATCAGATTTTATGGGTATTATTTTAAATAACAATTTTATTTATTTTAACGGGGAATTCTTCAAACAAAATAAAGGGGTTGCCATGGGTTCACCATGCGCCTCAGCATATGCAAATATAGTTCTCTGTCATTGGGAAAATGAATTTGTATTCACACCGCAATGGAAAAACAACATTTTACACTACAGGAGGTACCTGGATGATATATGTATTTTATGGGAAGGTAGTAAAGCAAGTTTAGAAACCTTTTTGTCATATATATATGAGACCACAAGTTTTCTGAAATTTACATCTAACGTTAGTGAAAATCAGATGAATTATTTGGATGTATTATTAGTGAAGAACAGGGACTCACAATCGTTTGAGTCTTCCATTTACAGAAAACCAACCTTCTCTAACACATATCTCCATTTTAGTAGTGTCCATCCTTTTTCACAGAAGAAAGGTATTGTTAAAGGCCAATTTATTAGGGCCTCAAGAATGTGTAATACTGACAAAAAGTTTGCTGATGAAGCTCAAACGCTAACAAAGCTATTCTCAGAGAGAGGTTACCCTTTGACATTAATAGAGAAAATGTACCAAGAAGTTGCACAAGGAAGAACAGGCATATATAGCCCACTGCTGGGCACAGACACAGAACTACTTGACCCAGCAAACCCAATACCTGATGCTAAAGTGAATTCCCCTATACCTCAAACTATTTTTAGTTGTACTTTCAACAATGATACCGCCCAACTAAAGAAAATGGTTAATAAATATTGGCCTATTTTGATCACAAATGATGATACAAAAAAATGGGTACCAGAAAGACCGATGTTTGCAAATGCAAGAAATTTCAATCTAAAAAATATGTTTGAGAAACAACCACCAATACAACTTGTTAAAAAAGGTGGTAAGATTGGTACATATAAATGCAATAGTTGCAAACAATGTTCTTTTATTGTTGAAACCAATGCCTATTACATTAAATCAAGAAAATTTACCTTGAAGCCAACAGGTTATTGTAACTGTGGTTCAAAAGGCATTATTTATTTAGGAATTTGTCAGGAATGTGAGAGTTTTTATGTGGGCAAATCTGAAAGAACATTACGTAAAAGAATTTACGAACATATTTATGATATTCGGAAAAAGAAAGAAACGAACGCTTTTGTCAAACATCTTACTAATTGCCCTAAAATGACATTAAAATTTTTAGTAATTGAGCAGGTTCCCCTTAATCCTAGAGGGGGAGATTGGGAAACTTCTATAGAATTTAAAGAATTAAACTGGCAATTAAGACTAAATGCATCGAAACCTCCAGGGCTTAATGAAGCCATTAGCATTACTAGCCTCCTTAAATTAAGAAGGGCAAAATTATAACAATAATAAATCCACAAGATTTTAAATGAATATCTATTTGATTTTTAACAGAAAATGAATATGAATAATTTATTAGATATAATTCTTAGTTAAAATAATAGGTTGAATTGTTTTAAGAATATTTTTTATTTACTTACTTCTTAGATGACTTCTTACCTAATTTCAATGTAATAGTGTATGTTTGTTAAGGGGGCTAAAGTTTTTCAATGAGCTAGATGCATTTTAAGGTAAAGATTATTGTCCCATTTTGATTAAGTAAATATATACACACTCTCACAATTTATTGTATTTATTATTCTTATATGTATTGATTTATTCCTAATTTATTTTAACCAAATTTATAATTAATAGATAATACTTTTATAGTAAATAATATCCATAAATATCTACAACATTAAAATTTATTAAGGTGATTTTTGATATGCTGATTTATCATTTAAATTAACAAATATTTGATATCTATTAATTATAGTTAACTTAATATAATATAATAATATTTATTTATATATTTATTTATTTTGAATATTTATTATTATATTTAATTAACATTTTAGAATTAAGTGTAACAATATTAATTTAATTCTTAACATAAAGGTTGTGTACTGCCAAAACAGTTCTGTAGTCCTGAAAAAGCATTACATTCATCGGAATTAAATAACATATTTTCCGGCGTGAAAACCATAAACGTTTTAGTTACAATTCTTCACGTAAGATTTAACTCAGTTTTATTAAAATTTAAAGAATAAAATTCAAAGAATAGTTTAGCATGTTAATATTTTTAAACATTTTAATATTTCCTTTATGGTTTTAATTGGTAGGAACAAGCGTTTAGATAGTAATACAACCGCGTAGACAGGTCAATGCACATTGTAACCGTAAAAATGTTTGTATTCAGTTTTTTTGACAGATTATTTGGTATATTCCGAAGTAATACAAAAAACTGAAAAAGAAAGAAGGAAAGTTCCTTGATTTGAATAACATCCAGGATGTGCTTTTTGGTATAAATACGGATGTTAAGTTGTCTATCTCGCCTTCATTCTTGCTGGATGGGTTCGGAGCCGACCTCGGCCCGACTCGGCCACTCTAAAAGCTCGAGAGTTGGTTCCACCGGCTCGAGGCTCCCCTTATATCCCACAATGCTAGGCGAGAGTTACCCCAGATCTCGTTTGCCGCTACAGCTTCGAGGTTGGTTTTTCTACCGGTTCCTGGTGAGTACTATTTTCTTGTGAAAATTAGTCTTTAAAAACCCCTTTAATTTAATTTTCTTACTTAGTTAGTGTAGGTTAGAAACTTTTATTCCCTACCCAAAAAATTCCGTTTCTTTCCCCAAGAACCTTTGGTTCTTCCCTTGGGCCTATAGGCCTTTCCTTCCCTAGTGGAGTGTGTGTTTATTGTAGTTTAAATTACTAGTATTACTACTATTTTTATTGTATTAACCTGACAGGGTATAACTAGTGTGTTTGTGTGTGTTTGTGTACACCTGTTCAGACAAAATGTCTAAAGAAGCAAAGGTCTCGATTCAAGAAGTGTGATGCGTGCTGTCAGAAGATGTCTCTGACAGACGCTCACACTTCTTGTGTCTATTGTCTGGGGTTTGCACCTGCAGGACTCCTGTGCTGTGTGCCATGGCTTCAGCCCCAGGGTCCTGCAGGAAAGAAAGAATAAATTAATTCTTAGAGGCTTACTCAAGCCAGAGGATTCCCTGTCTGTTTCTACAGGGAAGACCACTAAGGCATCTAGGTCTTCGACTCCGCAACTGAGCCGAGACCTAAGGTTTCTCAACCTTGCCTTCATCGGCTCCGGCTGGAGCCGATAAGTGTCCGTCCACAGTTTCTGTGGCCCTCGGCTCGCCGGAGCCGAGGTTATAGATTCCGTGTCGGCTCCGACCAGACCTTCGGAGCCGACAACTAGGAAGAGGTCCAGGTCACCATCTCTTGGCTCCGTTCATTCGGCTCCAGGATCTCCCCTGCTGTCTGAACGAAGCCAAAGGTCTCACTCCTCTAGGTCATCGAGGCTGTCGGATCATGACCTTCAGAGGGTAGTGAGTCGACTACTTAAGTCCGAGGCACTGGCCCAGATGCTTCAGAGCCCGACTCATCAGTCGATGCCTGCCCCGGTCCATCAACATATTCCTCCTTCGACTCTCTTGAGTTCGGAGCCGGGTCATGTCGGAACCGAGACTGTGGTTACGTCGGAGCCGATACAATTGTCTTCGGCTCCGTCGCCGGCTCCGTTTTCTTCTTTGGAAGAATCTCGGCGAACTTCCTCGGCTCCGGGGTGAGTGGCATCGGACCCTTGTCCGACCCCCTCCCTCTCGGGCTTCGGCACTGGTGAGTTCGGCTCCGACATCGGCCTCGGAGCCATCACTGTCGGTGCCGAGGGGGGTTCTTAGCTTCTCGGAGCGGGGACCTCTGGCTCTGCCTGACAGGGGTGCATTCGAGGTCATGCGGAGTGTGTTAGAGCCTGGCTCTACTCCACAGTCGGCTCCGTCCGCCCCTCCCTCTATGGTGCCTCAGGCTAAGTCGACTCACTCCCTCATCCCGGACCGCAGAGAGCCAGCTCCTCAGGAGCCCCTGTGGGGATTTCATCCTCTTCCGAGGCCTCTCCTGATTTGGCAGAAGAGCCCCCTCGGAAGAGGAAGTGTAAGAGGAAACACATTGACTCACCTGAGTCCATCACGTCAGACACAGATTTGGATGATTCTGAGGGTTCCCCGTTCCCCTTCTGAAGATGTCTCATTTGCAGACATTCTGGAGATCCTGAAACAGAGGGGAAATTGGCCAGCCCTCAACCCTTCGGAGGACGAATCTGTGTATCTTGAGGCGTTTGGCTCTCGCCCTTCCACCTCCTGGGTGTCCCCCCTTGACCCCCTCATGCAGGTGGTTGCTAAGAAGGCATGGACGGCTCCTGATTCAGTGGACCCCACTCCCAGGAGACCCTCTAAGTTCATAACAGCTCCAGCAGACAAACAATTTTTAACAAAAGGAGTTTCTGTGGATGCTATGGTGGTAGCTGCTGCCACAAAGAAGGAACTAGCTGATCCTTCAGTACCTGTCCATCCACCTAACAAGGAATCTAGGTCCATGGATAGGTACGGAAGCGGATGTTCTCCTCAGCGACATTTACCATGCGTCGCTGAACTACCTGTGCCATTTTACTCGTCTTCAAAGGGACTTGATCAAGGAAGCGAGTGAAATGTTAAAGGATCCTACAGCTGCGGGTTTCCAAGACAAGATGAACACGCAGCTGGCTACCCTTAATTCCATATCCAACTCCTCCATGCGCCTCCTTTACGCTGCGGCTGATGGAGCGAGCAGAGCCGCAGGGACAGGTGTGGCCTTACGTAGGCACGCCTGGATGCGGCTATGCAATTTTGCGGACCCTTTCAAGACGTCTTTCACGAACTCCCTTTTGATGGATCATCTCTTTGGTCCTCAAGTGAAAGAAACCCTGACTAGGTGCGAGACTGATGGCAAGACCCTTTCTGCCGCCGGAGTCCGTTTTCGACTCCTTCCAGGCCTTACCCCAAAGGCCAGAAGGGTGGAAAGATGTGGTTCTGTAAACAATCTCAAGGGACTTCGCCTGACGCACAGAGTTGTTTTCCTACCAGAGGCAGAGGTGGGAATAACAATGGTAGACGTCGCCCTAGGGGCAGGGGGGGTCCGCAGAACCAGGGCAATCGGGAAGCCTTCCTGACAAGCCTTTTCAGCATCCCTGAGGTGTTGCCCGACTGCCCATCTTCGGAGGCAGTCGGGGGAAGATTGTCACTGTACCCAGAAGCCTGGCTATCCCTGACTCAAGACAAATGGGTACAGTCCATCATTTCGAAGGCTATTCTATCCCCTTTCTTGCTTTCCAAATCAGTCAAAAAAATCCCTTCCAGATGTTCCATCCGCTCAAAGGGATCTAGCAGTTTTGGAAATTTCAAAACTGCTTGCAAAAAGAGCAATTCAGCCAGTGCCAGCAGACCAACAAGGATCCGGAATCTACTCAAGGTTCTTTTTAGTTCCAAAGAAAACAGGGGACTGGAGACCGATATTGGATCTCAGTGTCTTGAACAAATCAGTCAAGAAAACAAGATTTCGGATGGTCACGCTGCAATCCATCTTTCCCCTTGGGCAAAGGAAACTGGATGTGCTCTATAGACCTTCGGATGCGTACTATCACATAAATGAACAGACGCTCCAGAAGATTCCTGCACTTCAGGCTGGGAACCAGCCAGGTTCAGTTCAGGGCCCTGCGCTTTGGTCTCACCACTGCCCCCCGGGTGTTTACCAAATGCATGGCAGTGGTAGCTTCTCACCTGAGACGACAAGGATTCCAGGTGTTTCCATATTTGGGCGACTGGCTCCTCACAGCTCCCACCAAGCATCTCCTTCTGATGGCCAGAGATTATACTTTTCGCGTTTGTCAAAAACTGGGTATTTCAATAAATTGCGAAAAGTCTGTTTTGTCGCCTTGTCGTACTATTACCTACATAGGCAAATCTAGATACGATAAACATGTCTGCAAGGCTAACACATCAAAGGATATCAGACATTCACAAATTGGTATCACTCCTTCTCAACAACAGAATCAAAGCCAGGTTAGTTCTAAAGGTGTTGGGAATTATGGCAGCGGCCATACCTCTCCTTCCATTAGCCAGATACCACATGCGGATCCTTCAGTGGATGCTTTTTACTCAATGGTCATACCAGGAACTTCCAATGTCTCACACCATTGTGATCACGCAGGCGTGCAAAAGCATCTCATGTGGTGGATGTCTTCCCCCCATCTTCTGTCGGGAAGACCTTTTGTTCCACCTCCTCTGGTTGCTACACTGACAACGGATGCCTCCCTGATCGGGTGGGGGGGGCATTATCAGGGCAGGACAGTCCAGGGCACATGGCAACCAAACGAATGCCACTTGCACATAAATGTTCTGGAGATGAGAGCAGTGCTTTTAGCGTTGCAAGCCCTTCAAGACTCTCTTCCCTTGGGAACAATTGCAATCCAGACAGACAATATGTCTGTAGTGTGGTACATCAACAAACAAGGCGGAACCAGATCATACCCCCTGTGTCGAGAAGCACTCAGACTGTGGCAATGGGCGATTTCTTCTCAGCGTTTTCTGATAGCAACGCACATCCCCGGAAGTCCAATCATATGCGGACAAGTTGAGCAGAGCTATTCTCATGCCTCACGAGTGGTCTCTGAAAGACTCTGTAGTGAGAGAAATTTTTCTCAAGTGGGGTCAGCCTTGCTGCGATCTTTTGCTACTCCCCAAAACAGCAAGTGCAGAGAATATTTCACTCTATTCCCTTTACCAGGCCAACCCAGCAGAGACGCTCTAGTCCAAGTTTGGCCCCGGGGACTTCTTTATGCATTTCCTCCCTTCCCACTAATCTCTCAAGTGATACAGAAAGCTATCGCTCAGAAGGCCTCATTGATCCTCATTGCTCCTTACTGGCCTCGACAGGTGTGGTTCCCCTTTCTACATCAATTTCTATTGGAGCGACCGTGGCATCTGGACCTAGTTCCAGATCTTTTGATCCATCAGTCGGGTCAGTTACATCGCTCCCTCCCCTCTCTGATCCTCACGGCTTGGTTCCTCCAGTTCCAACCTTAGCCAGGCTTCCTCAATTATCTCACTCTGTTCGAGATATATTGATAGCTTCCCATAAATCTTCCACTCGAAAGATTTATTTGAGTGAGTGGAAACGCTTCTCATATTGGGCACAAGGAAAGGACATAGATCCTTTCACCGCTTCCATCCAACTAGTCCTTGATTTTCTAGCTGAACTCTTCCATGCAGGTTCATTTCCCTCTACACTTAAAGTTCAATTGGCAGCTATTTCTAATTTTCATGTGGGTATTTCTGAATCTGCCCTAATGTCCCACAAACTCTGCAAAGCCTTTTTGAAAGGAGTTTTTCTTCTCAGACCTCCTATAAGAAATCCTCCTTCTCCTTGGGACCTAAATTTAGTTCTTGCTTCTTTGATTCTTCCCCTTTCGAACCTGCAGCTTCCTGTTCCTTAAAATTGTTATCATGGAAAACTCTTTTTCTGGTAGCTATTACATCAGCTAGAAGAGTTTCAGAGCTTCAAGCACTCAGTTGTCGTCCTCCTTATCTTTTGTTTCATAAGGACAGAGTATCTTTACGAACTAACCCGTCCTTTTTGCCTAAGGTGGTCTCGACATCAAATCTAAACCAAAGCATTGACCTCCCTGTCTTTTTTCCAGAGTATTCCAATAGGTCTGAACAAAAATTACACTGCCTGGATGTTCATCGTCAATTGAGGTACTACTTGGATAGAACAAAACAATTCAGAAAATCTGATCAGCTGTTTGTCTCCTATGCGGAAAGCAGAAAGGGACTTTCAGTTTCAAAGGTATCATTATCCAGATGGCTAACATCTTTGATTTCCCTGGTATATGAGATTAGACAACAAAAATTGCCTAATAAACCTAAAGCCCATTCCACCAGAGCTTTGGCTACTTCTTTAGCCTTCCAAGACAGACTGCCTATTGACACCATTTGTGCAGCGGCTACTTGGGCTACTCCTCACACTTTTATTTCTCATTATAAGTTGGATTTAGCTTCTAGGCATAGAGCTAATTTTGGTTCCACTGTTCTCAGGAGTCTGTTCCGTTAGGCCACCCGGGACAAGGTGCTAGGGACGCGGTCCCATCCAGCAAGAATGAAGGCGAGATAGACAACTTAACATATAGAAGTTATGTTCTTACCATAACGTTCCATGTTAGTTGTCTTCTTCTCGCCTTCTTCTTAAGGCCCCACCTCCTTCCCCTGGCCTGGACAGACCTAGAGGAGTTGTGATCGTGACCTCTCTTTCTACCACCTCTTTCTTAGGCATATGCTGTTGTGCATATTTGCTGGATCAGGATGTAGGTCACCCTTCTTTCTTCCTGTTGTTAGAGGTGGACTCTGTTTTAGAGTTAATCTGTTACTATTATAAGCTGGGGTTAGCTTACAAACGAGATCTGAGGTAACTCTCGCCTAGCATTGTGGGATATAAGGGGAGCCTCGAGCCGGTGGAACCAACTCTCGAGCTTTTAGAGTGGCCGAGTCGGAGCCGAGGTCGGCTCCGAACCCATCCAGCAAGAAGAAGGCGAGAAGAAGACAACTAACATGGAACGTTATGGTAAGAACATAACTTCTATTTATTATGAGCACCATGTCAGCGAAGTTGCTTAAAAAAAAAAAAAAAAAATTTTTAAACATATAGATAAGCGCAGATAAACATTCACAGTAACCGTAAGGTTTGTATTCAGTTTCTATATAGTTACACATACTGTACGAGCTATTTGCACATAACAAGAATAGAAAAAAGAATAAATAATGGAAGAAATCCAATATTATGAATGTATTCTGGATATGTGTTTGATCAAAACGTATTGGTACCAAGCATAATGAAAGTGATACTGCTTTAAGCAGAAAAGAAGTCTTCATTTTTTAATTGACTTAATCTGTTTGTTACAATTATTTTAATTGATTAATTGGTTTACAAATGCTGTATATAAGCACACAAAGTGCTTTTGGTGGTTCATCTTGACAAAGCCCGTCATAGCAACGGGTAAAAGCGCTTGATTTATTTTGTTGTCTCTTTGGATTTTTGTACTACTGAATCACTAACTGTTCGTGCATCTTTTAATTGCTGGTTAACAATAAAGGAACGTTTGACTCAGAGAGGTATTTGTTCCAGTTCAGAGAAAAAGTTTATTGGGCTTTAGTGCTTCTGCAAATATTTTTGTTGCTTATTGGGACCTAGTTTGTGTTTCAGTGTTAAACTTTAAAGATTCCCTGCAGACTGTTCTGTTGGAGATATTGGGTGAGCAAGTTGGATTGTCTAGGGAAATTATTTTTTGAGCTATGATATAAACTTGGAATTGCCTAGACATAGTAAGGCCTTGCTGGGTCTAATTATGATGGTTGCCAAAAAAGCCCAAAAAGCAGTTACTAAAAATTGGAAATCTGAGTCTAAATCAACTTTACTAGAAGTAGTGAAGATAGTAACAGAGTTAAAACAACAGGAATTGGGATCTTTAGAAAAGGGTAGGATCAAATTACTTGGGAAACATGGGAATTGTCAGGTCAATACATTCAGAGAAGGTTCAGAGAAGGAACAAGGTTTAAAAGAAGGTAGGATTTGAGTGAGCTATGTAATGGTTGATCAACAATAACTTGGTATGTTAAAAGTGATGTAAGATATTTGCAGCTACAGTTGTGTTGACACAGTTTGGAATGTATAATGTTTGCAACTGAGATTATGTCGCTATGGTTTATTTTCATTTGTATAAATTTAACATGGACATAATAAAGATGTTTCTTGTTTTAAAAAAAAAATTAAACTTTGGGGAGAAATAAATCCGTTTTCAGCATGAAATATTACTTTTAGGTGGAGACCAGAGCTCAGTTTGCAATAGTGAGGATGTATCAGAGGGACCTAGAAAGTAATATATAACAAAATAGGGTAGATTTCTGAAGAAAGTTATGGAAGTACTTGGTAGTAGGAACTTAGAAAGAATTTACATATTTCCCAAGGCACAGTAACTGGGCTAGACCGGATAGAAATTATATTTCACAGGAACTTGCATTTAATTGAAGCTTTGATACACATCTGATAACTATTTCAGATCATGCCACAGTAATAAGTATTAAAATGCAGGGTAATAAAGTAAAAATGAGACACTAGTGCTTTCCCAGGAAAGTATAGTAGAAGTTAATTGAGAGTTATTAGGAAAGATAGAAATTTCTTCAGAAAGAATAGCTAGTACATGGAAAAAACTGAAAGTGGAATTTGAAAATATGGCAGAAGTAATACATATTCTTTAGAGGGGCTGATAAAAGTTAAAGTATCACAGAATAAGGGGAATCTGACAGAAAAATAAAATAAGGGAGTATAGTATATGCATGAGTTTGGAAAGATCGTTTGGACAACAATTCCAGGGCATGAAAACTTTTAGCACAGCAACTTAAGCAATGGAAAATAGAAAATGTTGTCCCCAAACTTAGGGGGCTTGTCACCAAAATAACCAGAAATCCTAAAGTGATATTAGAGGTATTTTGAATTTTTTTATGAAATTTGTATAAAGCAGAGGAATGTGGAAACCAAGAAAGAGGACAAATAGAAATATTTATGGAAGATTTAATTATACCAATATTAGTGGAAGATGAAACTCTACAACTAATAGTTAAGATAGGAGGAGATGAGAGAAAAAAACAGTAATGTATAATCAATCTGCAGGAAAGTCTCCAAGAACAGATGGGATCCCTGTGGAGGTTTGGAAGTTAGGAGAAAGTGATAAAGATCTGGAAGATTTTGTTTAATAGTATTTTAAAAATAGAGGAAGCGCCAGCATCTTGGAAGAAAGCTGTGGTAGCTGTATTGCCCAGGATACATGTGTTGTTGAACTGTAACAAGTTCGAACGCCATATTGTCGAACCCATATGTTCGATCTTTCAAACAGTTTGAACATTTCAATGGAGATTTCCATTCAGTGTGGAAAGGGAAGATTTCCCTTTACTATACTGTAGTGCGATCTCAGAGTTGGTATATTTAGAGTGGGGGGTGCAGGGTGGCTTGCCCTCCTGCTTACAATCGTCAGGTAGTTTTTTTTCTGTTTATTTATTTTTGAACTTTTGAAAGTTCGAAGATATGGGTTCGACCATATGGCATTCAGACTTTTGAAAGTTCATCAACGTAATATTTACCCTATTGCCCAAACAGGGTAAAGACTCATCAGACCCAGCCTCATATAGACCCAGTTCAATTTTAAACTATGATTATAAATTATTTTTGTCTCTACTAGCTAAAAGAATGGCAGAGGTGTTGCCCAAATCAATAGGTATGGATCAGTGTCATATTATGGAAGGGAGGCAAACATTTGACAACATTAACAGGACATTGATGATCCTGGAGAAGCAGAATGTGAGAAAATGCTGCTGTTCTTGGTAGATTTTAATGCAGAGAAATAATTCGAGTGAGCTGGTGTTTTATGAATAAGGCAATGGAAGCATTTGCATTCCCTAATGCCATAATAATGTTAATTAGGATGATATGTAAAGGATCAGAGGCAAGAATTAAAGTGGGAGAATTCCTTTCTTATAAGTTATGAGTGAACAGAGGAACCAAGCTGGGGTGGTCTGTTTCTACTTTATTTGATTAAATTTAGAGCCACTGGCAAAGAAAATAAGGGACTCATAAATTCAAGGATATAATTGTTATGGTAATCAAGAAAAGTTATTTGCATTTGATATTTTGTATTTAATAAATTCAGAAAAGGATATGTCAGTGTTGTAGAAAGTTTTGAGACAGTTTCAAGTCTTTTCAAGATATCAAGATATAAAGTTAATGAAGATAAAACAAAGGCTATAGCTGTAAATTGTGTACCCACTCCTGGCTTGGTTCAGCAGTACCCATATTTAAGGGGACATAAGATGAATTATTTAGGAATATAGATTAAAATGGCCTTTGTTGTGATGGTTAATAAGTAGGGATAGACTAAACAAAAGATAATACAAAAACTGAGAAACTGAAAGCTCTTGTTTATGGATATGGATAATTAAGATACAAGCAGTTAAATGTCATATACAGGTTGGGTATATTTTTATAAACCAGGTTAGAAGTTGTGGACAATAGTAAAGAATTGAAGGAATTTATCTGAGCGGGAAACAGAGCAAGAGTTAAGTGGGATAAGTTGATCCTCTCAATTGAACAAGTTAGTTTAGGATTACTTGATTTGAAACACTATTTTATAGGTTCATAGGTAGGTACTAGGCTGTCGGCCCTGGGGGCTATATAAGCCTAGCCAAAAAGGTTCCCATGGGGCCTATATAAGCCTAGCCAAAAAGGTTCCCTGGCTTTCACCACCCAAGAAAATATGCCCCTGTCAAGCAGTGGCACAGAAGTGATCCCCGGGGTGAATTTTCTGTTTGCCATCCAGTCGTCAAGGTTTTTCTTAGAGAGCCAATGAGGAGTTTTGCTTGACATGAATGGGTAGTTTAGTCGAGAGTATGGGAAATCTCTGGGACAAAAATCTATCCTTCCAGCATGTTCTGTTTATTCTGGTGACAAGGTTTAGGTCCCTGGAGCATGTGGTTCGTATAGATTGGGATTTCTTTAAGTGTAGCATGTCTGACAGCTCTGGGTTTGACATAGCTTTGTATGTTAGATCTACACAGCTAAAGCTCGTATACATAACACACACAGAAGGTTATAATTCTAAGTGAAAAGGGATGATGATGATGAATTGAGGGAGGGGGTATTGAGAGTGGGATTTTGTATGCACCCTTAAGAAGAATAACATTCACCATACAGGTAATATTGCAGAAAGTATTCTAAGAGCCAAGCTAATACATGAATGGTGAAAGGAGATTTTCCCTATAGGGATGAGTTGGAAGTAGAGGGTACAGAAAATAAGTAAGAATGACGTGAAATTTACTGGAGAAAACTGTGTATTGAGAACAGATAACTAGACAGGCAAGGATAAAGTATGATGAGGCCAAGAAGAACTTTGGACTGCAGGTTAGAGACTACCCTCCCTATCAAGGACTGAAATAAGAGTATAGGCAGAAGGGGAGTCCTAAGTGAAAGACAAGCTGTGGCAGAGTTGTTAGTCGAATATACAGAGCATATAAAATATTGCATGGTAACTATAAGAATCAATCATAGGAATTTAGAAAACATTGGGAAGAGAGGCTGGAAGAAGCAATTTACAAGGAAACAATGAGACAAGATGTGTATGGCTTCCAAGTATGCAAAAAAGTCCATAAGGTTTAGGGTTTTTTTTCCTCAGATAGATAGCAGATGTTCAAGGTGTGATGGGGAAGAAAGAGGTAACTGGTAACATTTTTTGGGAGGGTAAAGACTTGGCAGATTAAAAAAAAATACATACAGAGTACTGTATCAGAAATATTGGGGGAGCAAATGGCTGTAACTAAGGAAATTGTTCTTTTGAACTGGGACTCGTGACCTGAATTGCCTAAACATAGTAAGCCCTTGTTGAGTTTAATTTTGTTGGCTGCCAAAAAAAAGAAACAACCAACTGTATTTGAAGTATTGAAATATTGTAAAAGAGATGCAAGCACTGGAAAAGGGATCTTTAGAAAAGAGAAGGAGTAAATTACATATAAATAAATGGAATTTGTGGGAAGAATACATACAGAATGATGTTCAGAAGGATTGGGGTTTAAGGAAAGGCAGGAATTGAGTGATTTATGTCATTTTGGAATGAGGCAGTTTTAAAGAAAATATGAAATGCATAATGTTTGTAAATAAAAAATGTAAATGTGGTTTGTTTCTTATTTATTGATGTCAAGTGATTATGTGTTTAAAGATTGATTATTTCTCATGAATCGATATGACTAATTTATACAGTATTTAAAATATGGATCTTCTGCATCAGTGGCGGCTGGTGACTTCAAATCAAATGGGGGCTGCAGGAGACAGCTGAATGGGTGGGGCCAGTGGGAAGGGGTGTGACCAACTAGAAAGGGGTGGATCGATGCTAAAAAACACAAAAACTGGGACTTCAATTAAATACACTGCCCAGGGCGCCACTGCCAAACTGCCATTATGAGAGTCCAGTCAAAACAAAATGAATTGTATAAGAAAAAAAAAAACTTATTTCACTGCATTGGCTACATGATAGTTTACTTGATATCTAGATGGAAACAAAAAGGTTGCGAGGCATGAAAAAATAAATTACATTTTAAATACATTACTGGAATGCCAGTCAAAATCAAGTATGAAAAACATGCAGCACTCACCTCGAACCACTTCTCCTTACACTGCAGTTCTAATTATAATTTATATTCGGCTTTATAAATGTACCAACTAACATGCTGAAAGTAGCAATACCCCCACTTGTAAAAATGTTTCTTATCCAAAAAAGACCTGCTGCCTGACAACAACTATCTACTTGTTTCATGGTGAAACATGATCAAAGTAAAAAATTAACAGCAAACAAGCTCAAGATAAACTGGCATTCTGTTTAGTTTACGGGTAAAGCCTGGAAAGATTACTGCAAGTCTCCAACAAATGAAATGAGCTTCTGAAAATACTGTAATCCTGTCCTTTATTACAAATACTGGCATATGCATTTCAATACCCAAGGCTTATACGCTATCTAGTTATGTAAATATTCTCTGCATGGCAACAATAAAAAGGCTTTCAATGTTGGCTATTCTTTAACAGTATGCTTAATGCTTACTTGCATCTTACAGTCTCAGACAAGTTTACCTGATGGTCATTAAAGCTTTGCTACTTGAACACATAGCAACAGGCACTGCAACGACTTGCATTTTCTGAATAAGAAGCATAAATCAACAATATAAAAGTGACAGAAAACCAGAACATTCTGCAAAATCAAGAACAGATCAAGGCCATTGCTACCCCCATAGTGCCTTTTTTAGGCAAGGCTCAAAAGACAAACCCACCTCCATAGGTATCACAAGGGATAAGAAACTGAGTAATGCTACTCAACGCCAGTAGTCTAAACCCAAGATGCACGCACTTGAAACTCTCCTTAGCATGGAGAACATTGACATCTGTGCAGTAACAGAAACCTGGTTCAAGGCTTCCGAGAGCACCCCAGCACTACCAGGTTATACTTCATACCATGCTTTTTGGCCCCAAAACTTGGACCGAACCACAAAAGGAGGGGGAGCATCAATATTCGTCAGATACCCACACCTCCAGGTTGGTGGCACAGCACGAAGCATCAGAGACTATCCATGTGCAACTAATAGTGGGTAAAACTGCCTTCCAGTTTATAGCCTGCTACAGACCACCTTCCCAAACCCAGGAACCCCACTCGGCCTTCCTGAGAACACTGGAAAATATGAAGGTCTCTCCAAACACCATTATATTGGGCGACTTCAACTAACCAAACATAGACTGGGAGCATTACTCTAGCTCCAGCACCCTAGCCCAAAGGTTCCTAGAATTTATAAACTCAAAATCTATGGAACAACTTGTTACCACTTCCACAAGAGGGGGAAACATACTGGACCTGATCATCACCAACATGGGGACTCTATGCTCCAGACCAGAAGTGTATCCCTCACTGGTAAGATCAGACCATAAACTAATCTCACTGGATATTCACATCCCGACCCCACCCCCTGCCCAGAAAACCGCAGTAAAAAACTTCTCTAAAGCAAATTTTACACTCCTCAAAACTGAGGTGGAATCCTTCAAAGCCCCCAGGCTTGTATAAAATACGGCCCAGACCACAGAATCCTTTATAAACACATTCTATGAACACCTTCAGGAATGCATGGATCATACAATCCCAAATAAAACCAAGACCCAATCCTCCAAAGGCAGACGTTGGTGGACCCCAGCCATAAACAAACTATACAATAGAAGGAGGAAGCTACTACATGATAGAGCAAAATCCCAAAAAGGGAAGGCATCTCTGATCAGTATTAGCAAGAAACTACGGGCACTCATAAAATCGTCTAAGGCCAGCCTAGAGAGAAAAATTGTACAGGACACTAAGGATAATTGCAAGGCTTTCTTATGTTAGGAACCTGGGTGGGAATTCCCAGATATGCTCAGAATTGGTCCAAAATGAAAAAAAAATGCACCAAACCCACAGACATTGCCAACATCCTAGCTGACAGGTTCAGCACAAACTTCTACCCCCCCCCCCCACCAAAAGGGCAAATATCTATCCCAGCAGAGTGCTGTCCCCCCCTGACATCTCAGATGCTCAGGTAAGAGCCGCCCTCTCCAAAGCAAAAAACACAGCATCAATGGGACCAGACGGTGTCCCGGGCTGCGTCCTACATGAACTCCAAGAAGAGCTAAACCCAAACATAAAACTACTGTTCAGTCTCAGCCTTACTACAGGACATGAACCCATAGAGTGGTGTACAGCAACAGGGGTCCCTCTCCACAAAGGTGGTGCCTCAACGGATCCTGGAAATGATCGCCCCATAAGTCTGACTAGCTTGGTCTGCAAAGCTATGGAAAGGATCATCATGGACCTCATAAATAAAGATATTGGGGACCTACAGACACTGGATCTTACCCAGTTCAGCTTTAAGGGCAGATCCTGCCACTTAAACCTGGTCAATTTCTTTTAAACAGTCACCAAGGCCATTGACGAGGGAAGGTGGTCCACACAGCCTACCTGGACCTTGCAAAAGCCTTTGATACAATACCCCACTCGGGCATTATAGATAAGCCACCAGCTTAAATATAAACCCCTGTGTCACTAGATGGATTGCAAACTGGCTCAAGGACAGAACCCACATGGTTAGAATTGATGGAGCCATGTCAGACTCCAAACCAGTTACAAGTGGCGTCCCACAAGGCTCAGTCCTGGGACCTCTCTTGTTCGGTATATATTTCTCTGAGGTACAGGCCAACACGGAAGGACTGTGGCTGACCAAGTTCGCCGATGATTGCAAACTGGGCGCTATAATCGACTCTCCAGCCGACACAAACATCCTCCAAAAGGGCCTCTTGGAAACAGACAACTGGTGCCAGAGCCATGGCCTCAAGCTAAACGCCAAAAAGTGTATGGTCATACCCTTTGGCAAAAACAAAGTGCCCACAAATTACCACATAGGTTTTAATCCATTTAAGTACGGAAGAAGTAATCAGGGACCTGGGGACCCAAATTGATAGCAATCTCTCATTTGACAACCACGTGGCCAAAGGGGTTAGAAAAGCATTTTATATAGCCCACCTAATCATGAAGGGATTCACATTTAGATCAGGGGAGGTCATCGTGCCTCTACTCATCCCTCATCAGGCCCATAATTGAGTACAATGCCCCTTTTGGGATGTACCTTATCAGACACCTGCAGCGACTGGAAAGACCCCAAAAGTACCTCACCAAGAGGATCAAAGGGCTCAAACCGATGCCATATGCTGCCCGGTTAAAAGAACTCCATTTCTACTCAGTGGCATACCGCCTGCTCAGAGGTGATCTGTGCCTGACGTATAAAGCCATGTCCAACCCGGAATTAATGGACATGCTGCACCTCAGAAAATCCAAATACCATCTAGCTACGCGCTCGAGAGACTTTAACCTCAGCACTGAAATAAGTAGGACATGCTGGAGGGACAGATTCATAACCCACAGGCTCCCTTCACTCTGGAATAAAATCCCAGTCCAGGTTAGGCAGAGTCCCTCATTGACTCTCTTCAAGAGGAATCTTGATGAGTGGATGGGAGATCATAGGTTTACCCTGGGTATCACTTCTGTGTCACTGTTAGAGGCACAGTATACTAACCTCGAAAAAGGGCATAGCAAAATTAATTTAAAATGGGTGGCGAAAACCAAACACACTCTGGCTAGGCTTATAAAAGCCCTAGGGCAGATAGCCTAGTATTGAACCCAAGATGAAAAGTCACTGTAGTACTTATGTCTACCTTGGATGGGAGGATACTCTGCACACTTACACTGCACAACTGCTCCTTGCCTTGCTTGGACACATCGAGTCACTATGTGGGGGAGTAACAAGTATGTCACAATTTGAAATGTTTCTGGCTGACTGTGATGGCCCTAACACATCTGTCATACCTCTCGGCCTCAGAGCAAGAAATCTTGACAAAGCCATAAACAGAAGTGGGACAAAGGCCCAAAAATAAGGAAAATTTTTAAATATTGCTCTTATAAACTTAGGAAGATAATATAATAGTAGACATTGCATTAGTATGAATTTTCTGAAGGGTATGAAATACGAAACTCAAATGTCTGTCATTATTTTCTAACTTCAGTCTTTAATGATTTGCCGCTAATTTGCCAGAAAACTGCAATTTTAGGAAAAACAGACCAAAAATGTGATGCAAAAATATAAAATAGCCACACAATACAGCTGGGAACCTGTCAGAGGGGACACTTTTTTATATTAGTGCTGTTAACTTGATCAGCTGACAAAATAAGAGAATCAACATGCATTTCTGAAATTAAAAGTAATCTAGAACTCTGATCATTACAATTAAGTGCAAACTCTCCACATTTTCTTCCAAATTTGCCATTTTGCAGCGGGATTATTAGGGGAAGAGCAACATTTTGACCGAAAATCGGGGAAAGTTGAGAAGTTTGGATATACCTAATTCTGTAAAGTGATTTATTTGCGCATACCTCTCATCCTCTTAACACAGGAAATCTGGACAAGACCAAATATAGTGGGGGAACATACAAACAGTACTAAAATTGCTCTTGTATAAACTTAGTTGACAGAACAACATGTCTTGCTTTAGGTTGCATTTTCCTGAAGAGTATGAAGTCTCAAATTCGATGTCTGTCATTATGTAGTGGCTTAACTCCTAAATGATTTGCGAGAAAACCACAAATTTTATGAGGAACAAACCAAAAAATAAGAAGCAAAAATCTATTAATTCTGCAAAAATCTGGACAGTTAAGAGGTATAGTTCAACCGGGGCTGTCTGAGTTTGCCGCCCTTCCCCCTCACAAAATCATGGTTGAATGGGGCCTTCCCCCTGCAGCATATGCGTGCCTGCTCGTGTGTGTGCATATGTGCGCTCACGTAAACTTGTGTGTACGCGCGCTCACTTGTACCCCAGGTGTAATGGTACAGAGGGTATGTTGCTAACTTACATATCATAGCTATGGGTTGAGTTGGCTGTGGTTTCTTCTGCATAGAGTCTGTATGTCCTCCCTCTTGTCTATGTGGGTTTATTTTTGTATTCTAGTTTCCTCCATCACCCCAAAGATGTGACAAAGGTAAATTGGTGTTCCTTCAATTCAACTGTAGGTAAATGTGCTGAATGTATGTGTCCATGTATCTTGTGATAGACATAACATCTCTAATTTTTATCAGTGCAAACACACAGTACTACAAGACACATACATACTTTATAACTATTTATTCTTTTATTGCTGCCACCCAGAACGGGTGGCAGCAATAAAAGAATAAATAGTTATAAAGTCATTATCCTTCAAAAATAAGACACAAATTGAATCATGGAGAAGCTGTGGACCTTCAGATCTGTTATTTATTTCTGTATAGACCTCAGAGGTGTCCACAGAAGGTCACTGTAGCTTGTCTAGGGGCAGTATATTGTTTAGGAGCAACAAGTAAATTACTGTGATCGTTATACAGTTTCCTCACAATCAAAGTGGATATATCTACAGCTGGCAGTTTTTTTGGGAGTAGGGATAAAGAGGTGTGCTTTTATATAAAGCTAACAGCAACAGACTAAAATAGTTTTCTGTGTTTGTATTATTTTAATTTCATTCCAATTTTATATCAGAATAATATATAGAAAGTGGTTGTCATTTGAGAGTAGAGGAAGCATGCTGTTTATACACTTGACTCAGGCATGCTGCTCGTGACTCAGCCACTCTAATTACGAGTGTGGCCATTTGTGCCTTCATCTGAATCTAACAACAGAGGGATACACAGATAATGATTTTTAAGGGAGGTAGCCAGGCATTATTCTTAGATATGATTTATGATGTCCACACAAGCATTTGCCTTCTCGGTTTATTGTGAGCAACTGTTTTGTCAGTCACAATTTTTTCCTTGAAAGAAAACATAAGACTGAATTTTCCTTCCTTACTCATGTTTCTTCTTCTGGCAAAAAATGAATCAAAAGGTTGAAACATAACTCTGAAATGCACTTGGGAGCATCTATACTCTCATGGCTTATGACACTGGCTTAATTTCATTATTTTTTCACAGTTATTACAATACACTATTGACCAGTTAGGGTGTGTTAAAAGGATGCAGGAAAAAGCAAACTTGGAGTTAAGACTGAGGTACAGATTCAGAAAGGTTATTGCATAGGTTCATAGGTTCATACTAGGCTATCTGCCCTAGGGCATTTATAAGCCTAGCCAGAGTGTGTGTGGCTTTCACCACCCCTTAGGATGAGAATACTATACCCATTAGTTTGCTGTGCCTCTGTCCAGCAGTGACACAGAGATGATTCCCGGGGTAAACCTACGATCTCCCATCCACTCATCAAGATTTCTCTTGAACAGAGTCAGTGAGGGGCTCTGCCTCACATGGACTGGGATTCTGTTCCATAGTGTAGGGAGTCTCTGGGTGATGAATCTGTCCCTCCAGCACGTCCTATTTATATCCGTGTTGAGGTTTAAGTCTCTTGCTCTCGTGGCTCTGGTGGATTTGGATTTTTTGAGGTGGAGCATGTCCATTAATTCTGGGTTGGACATGGCCTTGTATGTCAGGCACAGATCACCTCTGAGCAGACGGTATGCGACTGAATAGAGCTGGAGTTTCTTCAGTCGGGCAGCGTATGACATATGTTTGAGCCCCTTTATCCTTTTGGTGTCTTTCCAACTGCTGCAGGTGTCAGGTAAGGTACATTCCGAATGGGGCGTTTTACTCAATCATTGGTCTGATAAGTGAAGAGTACAGGGGTACAATGACCTCTCCTGATCTGGATGTGAATCCCTTCATGATCAGGTGGGCAATGTAGAAGGTCTTCCTAACCACTTTGGCAATGTGAGTGTCAAAAGAGAGGTTACTGTCTACTTGGGTCCCCAGGTCCCTGATAACGTCTTCCATGTTTAATGGATTACCACCTATGTGGTAATTAGGGGTTACCTTGTTTTTCCCAAAGGGTATGACTATACATTTTTTGGCATTTAGCTTAAGGCCATGGCTCTGGCACCAGTTATCCATTTCTATGAGACCTCTCTGGAGGATGTCTGTGTCTGATGGAGTGTCAATTATGGTGCCCAGTTTGCAGTCATCTGCAAATTTTGTCAGCCACAGTCCTCCAATGTTTGCCTGCACTTCAGAAAAATAAATGCCGAACAAGAGGGGGCCCAGGACTGAGCCCTGTGGGACACCGCTCGTGACCGGCTTAGAGTCTGACATGGCACCAGCAACTCTAACCCTGTGGGTTCTGTCCTTGAGCCAGTTTGCAACCCATCTTGTGACATATGGATTTACATCTAAGCTGGTGAGCTTTTCTATGATGCCCGAGTGGGGTATTGTGTCGAACACTTTTGCTAGGTCAAGGTAGGCTGTGTGAACTGCCTTACCCTCATCAATAGCCTTAGTGACTGTTTCGAAAAAGTCGACCAAGTTCAAGAGGCAGGATCTGCCCTTGACAAAGCAAAATTGGGTAGGATCCAATGTCTGTAGGTCCCCAATGTCTTTATTTATGAGTTCCATTATGATCCTCTCCATAGCTTTGCAGACAAGGCTCGTCAAGCTTATGGGGCTGTAATTTCCAGGGTCCGTAGAAGCACCGCCTTTGTGGAGTGGGACCACAGTTGCCGTACGCCATTCTTTGGGTACATATCCTGTAGTAAGGCTAAGATTAAACAGCAGCCTTATGTGTGGGTTTAGTTCCCCATTGAGTTCGTGTAGCACACAGCCGGGGACACCGTCCGGTCCCATTGATGCTGTGTTTTTTGCTTTAGAGAGAGCAGCTCTCACCTGGGCATCTGAGTTGTTTGGGAGGCTAGACTCTGGTGGGATAGATATTTCTCCTTTTGGGAGGGAGGGAGGGGAGAAATTTGCACTGAACCTGTCTGCCAGTGTGTTGGCAATGTCTGTGGGTTCAGTGATTTTTGTATCATTTTGGACTAATTCTGAGCATATCTGGGAGTTTCCACCCAGGTTTCTAACATAGCTAAAGAAGGCCTTATGATTGTCTTTTGTGTCATTAGCAATTTTTCTCTCAAAGTTTGCCTTGGATGATTTTATGAGTGATCGTAGTTTTTTGCTAGTAGTGATCAGAGATGCCTTCCCTTTTAGGGATTTTGCTCTGTCATGTAGTAGCTTTCTCCTTTTGTTGTAGAGTTTGTTTATGGCTGGGGTCCACCAGACCGGGCGCCTGCCTTTGGTGGAATGGGTCTTGATTTTATTAGGGATTGCTTGATCCATACATTCCTGGAGGTGCTCATAGAAGGCATTTGTAAGGGTTTCAGCAGCGTGGGTTGTGGTTTCCACTGGCTCGGGGGCCTTGAAGGATACCACTCCAGTCTTAAGAAGTGTGAAGTTTGCTTTTGAGAAGTTCTTCACTGTGGTCTTTTTTGCTGGGGTTGGGGGCGGGATGTGGATCTCCAGTGAGATTAATTTATGGTCTGATCTCACCAATGAGGAATATACTTCCGGTGTGGAGCATTTTTTCCCCATGTTTGTGCTGATCAGGTCTAGTATATTTTCTCCTCTTGTGGGAATGGTGACTAGTTGTTACATAGCATTTGAGTTTATGAACTCCAGGAACCTTTGGGCTAGGGTGTTGGGGCTTGAGTAATGTTCCCAGTCTATGTTTGGGTAGTTGAAGTCACCCAATATGATGGTGTTTGGAGAGACATTCATACTCTCCAGTGTCTTCAGGAAGGCTGTGTGGGTTTCCTGAGTTTGATAGGGTGGGCTGTAGCATGCTACAAACTGTAGGGCAGTTTTACCTATGGTTAATTGCACCTGGATGGTCTCCGATGCTTCGTGCATTGCCACTAACCTGGAGGTGTGGGTATCCTTTATGAATATGGATACTCCCCCTCCTTTTGTGGTTCGGTCTGGATTTTGGAGCCGGAACGCATGATATGAGGTATAACCTGATAGTGCTGGGGTGCTCTCAGGAGCCTTGAACCAGGTTTCAGTCACAGCACAGACATCAATGTTCTCCATACTGAGGAGGGCTTCGAGGGCGTGCATCTTGAGGTTTAGACTTCTGGCATTGAGCAGTATTACCATTAGTTTTTCTCCATTTTTGTTTTCTAGGGTGGTAGGTTTATCATTTGAGCCTTGCCTAAAAGGCACTATGGGGTGGCAAGAGCCTTTGCCAATATCCGGAAGCCCAGGGTGACAGGTGCAAGCCGTCCCTTGAAGCAGCGTGGCTTGTCAAGCATGTCATCCCAGGCAGACAGACATTGATCCCCTTAGAATGACACCAGTAATTAAGCCAATTATTAAAGCTGATCATTTTGTCTCTGTATTGTGGCATCATTCTTGGTGAGGGTAGGATACTGCTCAGGGTCAGGGTCATACCGGCCTGGGCTACATAATCTGAGAGCTCCTCTATGTCTCTTTTCATGTAGTCCAGGGAGGTACATCTCAGGTTGTTCACACCGGCATGGACAATGACTGAGTCATACTTGTACTTGCTGTGGAGTGACCCGAGTGCTTGTGTTATGTGGCGGATTCTAGCGCCCGACAGGCAGCTTACTGTGATCTTTTCCTTGTTCAGTCTGGTGAGTGGGACGTCAGTGTGTCTGACTATGGAGTCACCTATAACAAGTGTGTCTGGCATTGTGTTTGGCCTTAAGGGCTGTGACTGTTTAGCACACTGACTTTGAGAACTATGTGTTGCATGTCTTATGTCTTGAGGTGGCAGTTGCTTGGGTGTCTGCTTTGGAGGCCTCTGTAGTTTTGGTAGATTTTTGATCAGTACCTCCGAGTATGTCTTTGTGTGTTTATGTGTTTGTTTTGCAGTTGTAATAGTTCTATGTGAAACTGGGTTTGTGGTGTGCGTGGTTTCCTTCTCCTCCTGTCTGGTCTTGCCAGTCCTGAGTTGAGAGAGCTCAGCCTCCAGTTTGGCTATATAGTTGCATCTCTCACATGTATTTGTGTTTTGTGGGAGAAGGAGTGGGTTGTCTGTGTACATGAGGCAATTGTAACATTGCCTCAAGATGCCCAGATTCACCAGCTGAACAGGAGAGGACGCTAGCAACTGACCCTTCGACATGCTAGAAAAAGTGAAAAAGTTTGCTGTGTAACTGAGTCAGAAGGGACCTATAGGGAAATGGGTACTCAAGGGGATTCTAGGCTAATGTAGTACTTTGTTTAGTATATAAGTACTTTACCTATATAAAAATGCTTTAGGAGCAAGTGCTGAGCTTTTAAGATAGAGATGTTTAGATTGCAAGTAGAGAAATTCTAAGGGAAAAATTGAAGAGCAGACTTTACGGAGCCAGAAATAGTTTAACCTTGTTTAACCGTCGCTGCTCGATGGTGCTCTATGGGCAACTCCGCGCTAAATCACGCAAAAGCACGCTAAAGCGGGCTTTATTACAGGGGGCTGAAAAGAGCTAGGAATTGACCCAAAATGGCCAATAGACTACAAGTTTCTGGCTGGAACCACTCCTCTAGGGACAAATAGGCTGCTCAGTGCTCCCCACTCCCACTGGTGAACAAAGACGCTTCCTTTTATCCAAATAAGGATATGGAATAGCACAGGAACCAAGACAAGCTGTACACCACATAGTAACCATTTCTAATTTAAAGACAACCCTACTATGCTTTCGCATGTGCAGCACCATGATGGTCTGTCTCTGTGGCAGTGCTGCATGCTAATGTGGCTTTCCAGTGGAGTGGCCTATACTTATTAGTCATGTGCTCTCCCCCAGAAGTGCCCAAGGTAAGGCATTTACGCAGCCAGTGATTAAGAGAGGCTCTTGACTGCATAAGGTACATCAGCTGTCCTTGTGTTCATCCATAATGTTAGAGGTTAAGTGCAAAGGGAGTTTAGCAGACATGTGTTGTTCGGGGGTGTGTGCTTGTGTATGGTTGCATTTGTGAGTATGTAGAGGTATAAGTAGTGTGATGTATGTATCTGTCTGTGACGTTGCAGTGGGGGGTTAGTTAGGGGACAGGTATGGTAGGTGTATACATATGGGTGACTGGATGAGCATGTCTGTGAGTGTGATCAGGTGAGGGGGAGGCTGTGTATGTGTGTGTGTGCACGTGTGTGGGGTGGGGGTTGTCATACCTCCGCACTTCCCCTAGACTAATGACCAAATCCTGTCACATTATGGGGGGTGGGACCCAACACCAGCAATAGTATTTATATCATTCTTTAAAGGCATTAAAAATTAGAATAAAATTTTCCTGCATGAAGAACGTGTGATGAGGGAAGCAGTAGACACCAGGGATAGCCTTTATATCATACCTTAAAGGCACTAAAAAGTAGAGCAAAATTTTGCTGCATAAAAAAATGTGCAATGGGGGAACACTAGACACCCCTAGATAGTATTTATATCCTGCCTTAAAGGTACTTAAAAAGATGCTTATCCTGTACCACCAGCCTAAGCCATCACATTAGCTGTCTGTACCACCATTGGACATCAGGGAATACTTCTGTACAGCTAAATGTCTTTGAAAATAAATTAAAAAAAATTCAACGTCAGGGAAAAGTTTCTAACCAGTTGTACAGACAGGAAGCAACTTGCTAAACAGGCACCTTAACCCTCCATGCTAACTGAAGAATTGGTGTAACAGATTATTTTACATATAACCAGTATGAAAATGTAGTGTTTGATAGTATGCAATACTTAATGTGTTCTGCCAGTTAGGAGGGACATGACAAGGGGAGCCTGTCAGCTTGATAACAGTTTTGGTGACTGCCATTTCAGTGAAAATGTTTTGTAGAAAACACTTTCACTAACAGTTAAGATTTCCTTTTCCCCACTGTTGTGCAACCTCAGAATAGCTATATAAAAGTTTGTGGGTGTGTGGGGTGGAGTTGAGCTTGCCCCTGCAAAAAAAGCTTACCCCCTGCAAGAAAAAAAAAAAAAAAAAAAAAACCTTCCCTCCAAGATTCACTAAAAGTGCTATCAGATTTTTTTTTTTTTGGGGGGGGGGCAGGGTTGAAAATGCTCTCAGATTTTTTTTGGGGGGGCAGCGTGTCAGTATAGTAGCATGATTCTCGTGGGGAGTATAAGATGGACAATAGGAGTGTTCTGTAAAATTAGGGACAGTTGAGAGGGATGCATGTGTATATATAGGTGTGTTTGGAGGTGGTCTGTGCAGGGCAAAGCCAGGAGGAATACTTGATGACATCAGGGAGACTTTTTTTTAAAATATGCAGTGGAATCACTTAAAGTTAGGAGCAACAGGTCTAGCATCAAGGTGTAGCTTTGCACAAATAAAAAGTATGAAACTCTTAATAGCTGGCATGATTGATTGTAATCATCTGTGATTTATGAGGGCAGAGAAATGTAGGACGATAAATCAGGGATGTTCTGTTATCTCTGGGACAGGTATGGGTATGTCAGTACAGGTGTTTGAATGTTTACATGTGCGTAGGAAGGTGGGCTCCTGATTCACAGCAATGCATAGGCCATCATTGTTAACTACCGCAGGAAAGTGCTGATTAGTGGTATCAGTAGTTAAAGGCAATTCAGAGACATACAAATTAGCTAATTAAGGAGGTCTTTCATAATCTGGGTAATGTTTCTCATGCTCACAAATTCCTACATGGTGTAAACAGCACCTTTTGGCTGCGTTTCTTATTGCCAGAGGTGGGGTTCATTCTGAATCCCTCTGTGAATTTCTTTCCTTAGTCTTTATTTTTGTAAAGACTTTCATTCATGGGATAATAAGAAATTCAAGGCAACTAGGTCTTGCCTGTACCCATCATTAGACCATATCAACACTGTTGTTTAGGTCAAAGCTGGTCAAGCCCAGAGTGACTTTGTGAATATCCAATCATCCAAGTCTTGTTTTTCGGAAAATAGTGTTTCATGCCACATAATTTGCAGGGGAAGTCTGTTCAGAGGTGGGGAAGGTACTGATGCATTATGAGTTTATTTTTTCACCATATTTTATTTATCTGCTGGTGAATATTTCAATTTCTTGTTCTGGTATTGGTGGGAATATTTGATTTTTAGAGAAACGAGAGCCAGGAACACTGGATCCAGAATGGCACAGTAGGCAAGGCATACATATCCCATCATGAGTCTGTAATATACTTATTAAAGAGACAGTGCTACTAGTCTTTTCTAGTAGCTTAGGGATTTTAGCCCAGTGATCTTCTTGGTTACAAACTTCTGGGGGTATTTCTAGTTGATTGATATGTCTAGTGAGTTGAATCCCAAAGGAGACATTGTACTTGTTTGACTTGGTTAAGGTTGAATGTAAGGGGGCAATGACCTCTTTAGATTGGAATGATATTCCCGTAGCATTTAGCTGCACTTAATAGAAGGACTTTGGGACTACTGTTTTAACATGATTAAAGGAGAAGGAAATAACCTAAGTTCCAAGGTGCTTAACATCATTCGCATTTTCAAGTAGGGTATTTGTCTATGTTGTGTGCTGGAGGAGGGGTTTTCTAACAACTATAGCAACATTTCACTCTTCTGCATTTAATTGAGCCCATTTTTTAGTACACCACATGTTTACAAGTGTACATTTTTTATGAAGGTTTTTGGCATCAGAGGGGGGCTTGACATTGATCCCCAGTTTGCAGGTATCTACAGATTTCATTAGACAGAAGTCTTGGTACATGATGTGGAGGTCAGAAAAGTAAATGCCAAACAAAAGAGATCCAAGCATTGTGCTTTATGGGACACCATTTGTCACATAAATACTCCTTGATGAGGCCTTTGTTCTGCCTTTTAGCCAATTTGCTGTCCATTTTACCACATAGGAAACTGTTTTAATTTATTAAGCTTAGCAGCTGTGCTTGCATGGAGAATGGTGTCAAATGCCTTTGCTAGGTCAGGGTATGCCATGTGGACGGCATGACAGCTGTCAATAGACTGTGTTACCCTTTCAAAGACTTTTATGAATGTCATTAGACAGGATCTACCCCTGACAAATCCAAACTACTGCAGGATCTTGTCAAGGATTGTTCATATCATAGCTTGTTAGGTCATGGTTTTGCAAATGAAACTTCTCATGCTGATGGTCCATTAATTCCTGGGAGCACTGGAAGGGTGACCATTGGAGTGGCATCACTGCTGTGCACCAAACCTTAGGGACAAAGCCTGTGGCTATACATTGGTTAAATAGTTTGAGTATTTCTTACAGGAATTTTTTAGTACTGCTTTCTTGACAGCCAGGTGTGTTAGCATATCCCATGGAGGAAGTATTTTCAGACTTGGAAAACACCTTTAGTACATGTTCTTCAGCAATGATGACGGAGTTTGAGTAATTCAGAGGTAGTTGGACTTTGGAGAATATTCTCGGGGTCAAGATTCTTATTGAATTTGTTTGCTAGTAAGCTGGTAATGTCTACCAGGTCAGAGCAAGTGGTGCCATTTTGAAGAACTTCAGAGGAGTGTTGGTTGCTATTTCTTGGTTTCCTAATGTAGCTAAAAAGGTTTTGTAATTGTCCTTAGCATCAGACGTCAACAAGATTTAATGGGCTGCACTAGTTATAGTATTTTTCTAGTTTATGGTAATATTTCCGATATCCTTTATTTGAAGGTTTTTTTTTGGTCTTTCATTGTACAGTTTATTTATGGTGCTAGACCACTAAGGTGGGTTGCTTATTATCTTCCATTATATTTAGATTTGTTGGGGCTGCCAGGTGTATAAATTTATCTAAGCGGGCATGCCTCTCCTTTGTGATGCTACCTGGTGTGTCAGTGTTTGGGCTGATGCTGCTATAAATGACTCCAGCCCATATAGCTGGTCTCACTACCATCTTGTAGACCTTCCCTTTCACTGGTACTCGTCTATGACAAATCACTCCTGACACTCTTCTCCACCCACTCCATCCTGCCTGTACTCTCTTCTTCACCTCTCTTCCACACTCACCATTACTCTGAACTATTGACCCCAAGTATTTAAACTCGTCCATCTTCGCCACCTCTACTCCTTGCATCCTAACCATTCCTCTATCCTCCCTCTCATTCACACACACATATTCTGTCTTAGTCCTGCTGACCTTCATTCCTCTTCTCTCTAGAGCATATCGCCGTCTCTCCAGAGTCTCCTCCACCTGTTCCCTACTCTCACTACATATCACAGTCATCTGCAAACATCATAGTCCAATGGGACTCCTGTTTGATCTCGTCTGTCAACCTGTCCATCACCATTGCAAATAAGAAAGGGCTCAGAGCTGATCCTTGATGTAATCCCACCTCCACCTTAAATGCATCCGTCACTCCCACCGCAGACCTCACTGCTGTCACACTACCCTTGTACATATCCTGTACTACTCTTACATACTTCTCTGACACTCCCGACCTCCTCATACAATACCACAACCCCTCTCTAGGCAGCCTGTCATATGCTTTCTCTAAGTCTGCAAAAACACAATGCAACTCCTTCTGACCTTCTCTGTACTTCTCCATCAGCACTCTCAGAGCAAACATCGCATCTGTAGTGCTCTTTCCCGGCGTGAAACCATACTGCTGATCACTAATCATCACCTCCCTTCTTAACCTAGCTTCCACTACTCTTTCCCATAACTTCATGCTGTGACTGATTAATCCCTCTGTAGTTTCTACAGCTGTGCACATCACCCTTATTCTTAAAAATCGGTACCAAAACACTTTCTCCATTCCTCAGGCATCCTCTCACTTTCCAAGATTTCATTAAACAATCTGGTTAGAAACTCTACTACCATTTCACCTAAACACCTCCATGCTGCCACAGGTATGTCATCTGGACCAACAGCCTTTCCATTCTTCATCCTCTTCATAGTATCCTTACTTTCTCCTTGCTAATCCATTGCACTTCATGATTCACTATTCCCACATCATCCAACCTTCTCTCCATCTCATTCTCTTCATTCATCAACCCCTCAAAGTACTCTTTCCATCTGCTCAACACACTCTCCTCACTTGTGAGAATGTTTCCCTCATTATCCTTTATCATCTTTACCTGTTGCACATCTTTCCTAGCTCGGTCACTCTGTCTAGCCAGTCGGTACAGGTCCTTTTCTCCCTCCTTAGTGTCCAACCTTTCATACAACTCTTCATATGCCTTAGCCACCTCTCTCTTTGCCATGCGCCTCATCTCCTTATACTCCTGTCTACTTTCTTCATCTCTCTGACAGTCCCACTTCTTCTTTGCCAACCTCTTTCTCTGTATACTCTCCTGTACTTCCTCGTTCTACCACCATGTCGTCCTTCCTCTGTCCAGATGTCATACCAAGCACCTTTCTAGCCATCTCCCTTACCAGCTCTGCTGTAGTTACCAAGCTATTTGGTAATTCTTCACTGCCACCCAGTACCTGTCTTAACTCTTCCCTGAACTCCACCTCACAATTACTCTTTTTCATTTTCCACCATTTGATCCTTGGTATTGCCCTTGCACTCCTCCTCATCTTCTTGATCACCAACGTCATCCTACAAACCACCATCCTATGCTGCCTAACTACACTTTCCCCTGTCACCACTTTACAGTCTCCAATCTTTCAAACCGGCCCTCCTACATAAGATATAATCCACCTCCTGTTTTGAATATGATGTATTAATTATCCTGGGATGTCCATTAGCTGGACTGTGTCAAAAAAAGGGGACTATGAGTCCAACAAAGGTTTTAGCCATCCAGTTATCTTTTTTTTTTTTTTTTTTTTTTAGGCACCATTCTTGGAGAAGGAAGGATTCCACTCAGGAAAGGAGCCTTGCCTGAATTTGTGACATGCATGCGATTTCTGACCTCTTTCTCTGTCTCTGAATACACCTCCGTGTTTGCCTGAAGGTGACATGGTGTTTGATTTTCACTGAGACCTAATCTTCATGGCCTTGGAAACTTTGGCAAGGATTTTTTATAGCCTCAGCGTATAATTATCGTTTTAGCTTGGGTTGGTGTGTAGTGTGGAAGTGTGAGCTGCTCACAGTCTGTTTTTTTTTTTTTCTAAGTAGAGCCTCCATATTTTTAAATATTTGCACATTATGCAAACAGAATCCATAATTGTAAGTACACTTCCTGAGGATACCAAGTGCTATGAGGCTGGCAAGAGAAGGGAAAAAACAGGCTGACCTTCCATATTGTTCCAGAGATTCAGAGAATGAATTAGAATTACATTGTAGCTTAATGAGATAGCCAGCTACATTGGTCAGGAATGTAACTATGCAAAATTTCTTATGGAGGGGTTCACTGCCTAACATAGAGTAACTACATGTAAGTTTATGAAGTAATTAAGGTTGTTTGCAACTGTGACAATGGACAGCAAAGAGTAAAAACGGGTTAGAAACTGTAAAGTGTGGGTAACAGAGCAGCTGCAGGCTGCTAGGTGAACATGTTCTATACTGTGCCATTCCTTGTACAGCTTCAGGCTGCTGACTGCTCTTCTAAGCATCTCTAGTCGCCCACACTAACTAATAGCACTTGGCAGAAGTAAGAAGTATGAAAATACATGTGGATCAAGATACCTGTGTTTATTCAATGCACAGTACAACCTTATACTGGATCATCATTTGGGAGAAAAACCCTAAAATGCACATCAGAATTAGATTTATGCTAGTTCTTGAACTAGAATAATTTTTATTTTGCTTATTTTGTTTTTGTTGACTAGGTTAGTCCCTCTAGGCTAGTGATCTGTTTTGTGGGGAGACCTAAGGTGCAAGTTATACTAACTGGGGAAGTTTGGCCAGGGCACTGAAGGATTTGCCCTTCTCTCTTCAGTGAGTGCTGTAGAATATTTTATATTCACCTGTGCTGCCACCAACTCTGACAGCTGGGATTTCTTATTTATTACAATTGTTAACCGGGTATGTCCAACTGGGCCAGGGGCCCATTTTCAGCGGAGACATGGGGAGAAAAGCTCCACAGTAGTACACCACAACAAACAAGGCATATTATAAAGCAATCAATAGTACAATACAATCATAGTCAGTAACGAGCAATAATACAATGCAAGGTCCCCGTTGTCAGTGGTGACCTGGGGAGAAAGCTCCACAGTAGTACACCACAACAAAGAAGCCATAAATATAATGCAATCAATAGTACAATACAATCATAGTACAGTAAAAAGCAAAAATACAATGCAAGAAATAGTACAATGCAAGTTCTGGGTATTTTTTGATACTAAAAACAAATTAAGATAAGGATGTTAGAAGATCTGATGAGAAAAAGTAATAGAAACCTGGAGATTGGCAAGAGCACAGCCAATGACTGCTAAGGTGTTCCTTTAGGAGTGATTTGAACTGATTGTGAATAGAGTTTTTTGCTATAGTCTCTGGAAGAGTCTTCCAGAATTCGGCTATTCTGTATGAATCGAGGCAGTCGCCATGGTAGTTGTGGGAGTTGGATACCTTTGGTAAAAGTTTGTTGGAAGATCTAAGAGATCTAAGATTAGTACTAGGTTGAACTAAATAGGAGATGGCTGGGCAGTTGCTGGGATGATAGATTATTTTGTGGGCTAAGATTAGTTGATTGAGTGGTAAAAGGTTGGGGAGCTTCTGGGTTGTTGAGGTCTGATTTTCGAAGGTTAGTGAATATGAGAGAGCCATACAGAAGGGTGGATAGAAGGTGTGTGCGAGCAGTGGCTAGCCTGGAGTTGGGAGTTAGGTATGGTTTGACCCTGTCTAGGGTGCCTAGCTTGATGTGGACTTTTTTGATTGTCAGAGCAGTATGTTTATCAAATTTTAGATTATCATCTGTAGTAACACCTAAACATTTAGTGTGGTTTGTGGTAACTGTTTTGGTTCCGTTTGCAGAGAAGATTGAGAGAGGGAGCTGGGAAGGTTTGAGTTTTTTTGTTACTGAAAACTATAATTTTGGTTTTGTTGGGATTTAAAATGAGTTGGTGTTGAGAGAGGTAAGTTTCAACGTCTTGAAAAGAAGATTTCATTTTTAGTTGGAGTTCTTGGGGTGAGGAGGCAGAGCAGATGAGTGTAGCATCATCTGCATACTGTGCTATGGAGGCTAGTTGAGTTGCTGAACTAAGGTAGTTTGTGAACATGATAAAGAGAAGAGGACCGAATATAGAACCTTTGGGTACACCCAAGGAGATGGGGAGTAGGGGGGAAAGAGTTTTCCTATTTTTTATCCTATTGTTGATTGGAAAGATAGCTATGGAACCAAGTTAGTGAGGATAGACTGAGGCCATAGGAAGGCGGTTTATTAAGTAGTAGCTGATGGGATACGGTGTCAAAGGCTTTGGACATATCAAGAAAGATGGAGGAGACAAGCTGGCCTTCGTTCATGAGATGGTGGACAGTGTTAGTGAAGGTTAAGAGGGCAATGCTGGTACTATGCTTAGGTCTGAAGCCATGCTGAGAGCTGGAAAGGAGGTTATTGTTCAGGAAATAATTAATGAGTTGGTTGTGGATGCATTTTTCTAATATTTTTTGCAAGGGGGGAAAGGATGGCTATTGGACGATAGTTTGTTAGTTCTTTGGAGGATCCACCTTTATGGAGGGGTATAATATTGAGATTTTCCATATAAGTGGAACATATTGTTCCCTAATAGAGCGATTAATCAAGATTGAAATGGGGTAGGCAATTGAAGGAGCTGCAAGTTTTAGAAATTCATTAGGGAGTTTGTCTGCAACTGTGTTCAAGACTTCTGTTTAGCTTCTCATCTTCATTGGCATAAGTGACAGCTGAACTTGGATGGAGTTTGGAAGTTATGCATTTAAATTTGGGAGCTTGTCATATAATTTCAATAGGCTTGTCTTTTTAAGTCCTTAATTTCAAATGTAGCACCCATGCTTGGTGCTGAACACTGGTACTGGTGTGGTTGGACCTCTGAGGCTGGCTATTTTTATGTGGCACGGATACTTTTTGCTGAATGCCAGCAATGGTGTGAATGGATGTCCATGGGACTGGTTGCCATGATGTGGCATAGAGGATTGTAAGTGAAATCTAATTGCTATTCTACAAAGACTTGTTGCAGTGCAGTACTGTAACCCAAATGCAATCAGTGTGATATGACAAAATGGATAATGTACTACTCTTCTCAACTCATGGCCTGCACATTTTGCAGGTTGTGCAGAATGATTGTAATAGTGCATTTGAGTCTGGGCCTATATCTTTTATGGTGGAGGGAGTGCAATACGGCTTCAGTGTGTACAGTTTGTAAATTCACGACTATACCCCTGTATAGACTGATCACTATCCAGTACCTCTGTAACTCTTTCAAAGAAGTTAAATATGCTTAAGTAGACATGCCATACTGTTAACAAAACAAATTATAACTGAATGAGGTATTGGAAATCATAGTTTATGCTGTCTTATACAAGGTGTTCTGTGGCTTTGTAAGTAACTTGGGCTGATTTTGTACTTCAGGGGAATGCCCTTTGGCTAAGCTTCGATTAAACAAGTTCAGGAGGGGGATTGCAATTGCATTTCTGGTATTATTCTGTACACCTGTAGCCTTTCTGATCAGTTAGGACCTCTTCCAAGAAGATTTTGGTGGTTATAAGAGGCTGTCATTTCTGCAATTGTGATGATGTTTCTATGGTAATGTTAGCACTAAATTTAACTCCCAAGTATATTGACTATGCATTTTGGGTCCAAGTGGGTGGTGCTCTTTTGGATTAATTTAGAACATTGTTGGACATGTCTTGTTTTACTGATGTAATTAAAAAAATATTTATAATTATACTTACCTTCACATGCTAGTTCCTGTTACAGTTTTTGCATTGCTCTTTCTGGTGGTAGCGGGGTCAAACTGCTAACCTTTCCATTTTTTAAATACCTTTATTGAATTATCACTTGGGACATATGCAACATTACATTTATATAAAAGTAAACAAATCATATTAACAAGTTCACCTTTACGAACATTATACATTACACATATTTTTCTGTACAATATACGCAGTCTGACATTGCATACATTGTTCAGTTCCTGCTCTTTCTTAAACATAATTCCTTCTCCAAAACATTTTTCTGTATGTATTGTTACCTCACTTTCCATTTTTAGTGTAATTTGCTCCTTCCCTTTTCTAAAGAACCCACCTCCTGTTCTTTTATCTCTGTTACAATATTCACTACTTCAAGTATGGTTGGTTTAGACTCTGATTTTCATTTTCTAGTAATTGCTTTTTTGGCAGCCACCAGAAGTAAACTTAACAATGCTTTGTTTTGTCTAGGCTATTTAGATCTTGTATCCCAGCTGAAAAGAATAATTCCATAGTTACACTTATTTGTTCACCCAGTATTCCTGACAGTGTACTCTCTAGGGAATTTTAAGTCTGCCAACTCATTATACTCCGAAAACATATGTTCCCAGGTGCATATTTATTCCCCATCACACTTCCAACATTTGCCATCTATGTGAGGAAAAATCTTTATGAATCTGCTTGGGCTATAAAAGTTCCCATGCAAACACTTCCAAGCAAAAATTATAAATTGTGTAGACTTTGTTGCATATTTGGGAGCCACACGTGTCCTCCCATTTTTTCTGTGTGAATTGCTTATGCAATCTTTCTTCCCAATCTTTTCTGACCTTCTCTAATTCCTATAGTTATCATGCTATATTTTATATGCCATACTAATTATTTCTTTTTTAAATAACAGTTTCTGTTCTAGATAAAACTAAAAACTCAACCAGTGCAGGTCTTTCATATGATAGGATTTCCCTATACCTTTCTGTTTGCCTGTACTCTGATATCAATCCCTGGTAGAGAAGGCAGTCTTTAGTCTGCAACCCAAATGTCTTCTTGTCTCTTCACATTCTGTTAACTTTCCCTCTCTAATTATTTGTTCCCAATGCATTGGTTCCTTTGCCTGCTTCCTCCAGTAAATTCCAGTCCCCTCTTGCCTATTCACTGTGCCCCTATTGCAGTCATCCCTATCAACAGAATCTCATTTCTCCATTCCCGTGTTGGCTTAGTTTTTAGTAGACATTCTGCTGCTTTATGAATATAATGTTCTGTATGACTGTTATTCTTCTAAAGGATCTGCATCCCTAAAATTATATTATGAGGTTTCAGTCATAGCAGCATTTCAAGTGTAGAAATCAATAATAAAATATTTTGCAGATTTGTATGCAAACATCTTAGGTTTTAGAAACAAGACAAACGTTGGATAATTAAAAATGCAGCTACTGAAATAATGCCACTATCACATTTCCATTTAAACGCATCTACAGAAAAAACATTGTTTTATCCACTTAGTCATATATAAAAGTGTTAATGACGCAGTTCTGTGAACACAGCATAGTTATGGCAGCACTAATTTTAAAGATACTGGAGTAGGCTGACAAGAGTCCTAGGTGTACTTATTTTTATCATGGAATCATTGCTTGCTGTACAGTAGAGTGGCTTGGGACTCTGATTAAGTATAACTGGCTGTCTTGTACCTTGCAGAAGTGGGATTTGGGTAGCATCCATTATCGGGTCTATATCAGAACATCAAAATTTTAAAACTTCGAATGTTCTAATATCGACCCATTTTGATCGAACGCTGAAAATAGCGAAGCTGCAGAACATCGAATTCTTTCCTAGAGAAAGAATTCGGTTGGCTGGTTCTGTGGCTTCGCTATTTTCAGAGCTGCGGTGGAGATTTACGGGTCGGGTTCAGGTAAGTGTGCGATTGTGTGGTTGTTAGGATTAGGGTGCGGGTTAGGTGAGTTAGGGTGCGGGTTAGTTGAATTAGGTTTAGGGGTGGGTTAAGTGAGTTAGGGTTAGGGCGCGGGTTAGGTGAGTGTGCGATAGTGACGTACCTTAGGGTTTGGGTAAAGGTAAGATGATAGTAGTGTATGTATAGTTTAGTGTAGGGTTAGTTTTAGAATTATAAGTGTGTGTGTGTGTATTAATGTTTTTAGGTGTGCTTGTGTTGTGTGTATGTGTTTCGGAATAGCAATTTTTTTTCCCAAGGAAAAAATTTGCTGTTCTGAATGTTCAATATAATGTGGTTTAGATATTTTAGGTTCGATGTAATAGCGTTCACTATTTTCATCTTTCGATAACGTGATATAAACGCCCATTATCTGCTATACATGTCATCATGGGGGTACACGTGACTTGCTGGATGCTTGCATTAGAGTAGCCAGTTATGGGCAATATGGTGGCTATTTCCACACATATGAGAGTGCGGGTATGTGAATTTTTGTTAGGATGAATAATAGTTTTGCTGACATTTTCTCTCTTTTCATTGATAGATAGTTGCTGAACATTCTGAGACAGTTTCAGGTCTTTTGGGATATGAAATTAATAAAGATAAACACAAAGGCTATAGCCATAAATTGCATATCCACACACACATTGGTTCAGCAATGCCCATATTTATGGGGACATGATAAGATGAAGTATTTAGGAGTATGGATTAAAAAGGCTAAAGTTGTGTGGGAAGAGAAGATAATAGAAAAAACTGAGAATCTCAAAAGCTTTTGTTTAGGCATAGTAAGCTACATGTAGTGAAAATATTTTAGTCCCTTTAATTTTATAGATGGGTCAGGTATATCTTTATCAGCCAGAAGAGAAGTTATAGACAATAATTAATAAAGAGTTGAAGGAATTTATCTGGGAGAGGAAAATGGCGAGAGATAAGCTGATCCTTCCAATAGGGCAAGGTGGTTTAGGATTACCAGATTTGAAGGAATATTTTACAGCTACATAGTTAAATCTCATATACATAACATTAGCATAATGTTGTAATTTAAAATGCAAGTGGGTGGTGATGAAGCAGAGGGTGGGGTCAAGAAATAGAGAATGGGGTTTTAGATGCAGATCCTTAAGGAGAATAATAGCAACGATACAGAATATTGTATTTATAAAGTAGCAGAAAGTATTCTAAGAACTGAGCCAACCCAAAAATGAAGAAATTAGATTTTTGCCAATAGGGATGAGTGCAAAAAGGGGTACAGCAAATAGGCAAGATGGGACTGGAATTTACAGGAGAACTGGCAAAGGAAGCAAGGTATTGGGAGCAAATAACTAAAGAGGGAAAGGTAACAGAGTGGGATGAGGCCAAGAAAAGGTTTGGACTGCAGGCTGACTGCCTTCCCTTCCAGGGATTGATATCAGAGTATAGGCAAAGAGAAAGAGATAGGGGAGTCAGATGTTTCATTTTAGTTGAATCTAGAACAGAAGCTGCTGTTAAAAAATGGATAATTAGTAGGTCATATAAAAATATTGCATGATAACTGTAAGAATCAGAGTCAGGGAAGAGACTGGAAAAGCAATTACAAAGGAACAAGGGAGAACATTTGTATGGCTCCCAAGTATGCAACAAAGGCAAGAAGATTTAGGATTTTTGCTTTGAGGTGTTTGCATTACCCCAAGCAGACTTATACTGTAGACAGCAATGCTGAAGGTATGATGGTAAAGAGAGAGGTAGGTAGGAACATGTTTTTAGGACTCTAATGAGTTGGCAGATTTTAAAATTTCCCTGCAGAGTACTCTTGTCAGAAATACTGGAGAAGCAAATGGCTGTAACTAAGGAAATGACTTTTGAGCTGAAGCACAGGATCTGAATTGCCTAAACATAGTAAGGCCATATTAAGTTTAATGCTATTGGCTGCCCCCCCCCCCAAAAAAAAAAAAAAAAAACAATTACTAGAAAATGGAAATCAAAATCTAAACCAACTGTAACTGAAGTATTGAATATTGTTAGAGAGAGAGGAACTGGAACTGGGATCTAGAAAAGGGAATGAGTAGATTACTTAAGAAATAAATTTTATTTCTGGGAAGAATACATGCAGAATAATCAAGAGGAGGCGTAAAGTTTAAGAAAAGGCAGGAATTGAGCAATTTATGCAGTGTTATAGTGAATTGTATTTATTTATTTTTACGTTTGATGACCGGGAAAGTCCGACTGGACACAGGTCTATTTTCAGCATAGGCCCGGGGAGAAAAGCTCCACATACAACAATTAAACAAATCTTAAAGTACAATCATTTAAAACAAATTTTTTTTTTTTTTTTTTTACAAAACTGTAGTCATAAGGCATACAATTGTACATATAGGACGAAACTCAGCACTTGCATGCCCTCTTAGCCTTTCATTTCCCAGATATATTATGCCTAACAGAAACTTGGCTAAAGCCTGCCACCAAGGACCATGAGATTCTGCCACCAGGGTATAGTATGTTTCGACTAGACCGTACCACCAGAAAGGGTGGTGGGGTAGCCATACTTTACAAGTCTACCCTATCTGTCAGCATAGGTACCCAACAACCACCCCAGTTCAATAATGCTGAAATTCTTATCTCAAAACTACAAATTAACAAAAACAAACATGTAAACATTGTGTCTACATTCCCCCAGGGTGGAACACAGAAACCTTAGAAGACTTCTTATATTGGTTATCCAATAACTACCCCCAAGAAACAATTGTTCTTGGGAATTTCAACATTGACTGGAACACTTGCTCTGGTGAAATCCCCACAACCTGTATAAACCTCTCTGGATTTACTCAAATCATAACCTCCCCCACCAGGACAGGAATATCCAATAACAAGGAAAGTACCCTAGACTGGATACTCTTCAATCTTATAAATCAGGCACATTGCCTGATGACCTAAGTGACCACTGGCTCACCTATGTAATCAAGCTCAAAGTAGACTGCTCCTACCAACCCACCTATAGAACATTAAGAAACAACAAGAATTTTATTCTCACCAAGTTTCAAAATGAACTTAAGGCATGCAACTGGACAGTACTAAAAAGTCTCTCCCTAGATTAAGCAGTAGCATACTTTAACACCAAATTCCTTGTTATTCTTAACTCCCATGCCTCTCTATTAGAACCAAAGTTAATATTGCACTGTGGCTTTCTAAAGATTCCAAAACCAAAATTTCACTCCGAAACAAAGCATGGGCCACCTGCTGAAAAACAAAAGCCCCACTTGATCAACTAAGATTCATACAGCTAAGGAATGACACCAGAAAATCCATAACCTTAGACAAAAAGAAGAACTACTACCATCTACTGCAAAAACGCCAAAACAAACCTCAAAGGTCCTGGGCAGGAATAAACAAACTACTCCAACCAGGTCAAACCGCCACTCCACCCCCCCTCAGCTTCCCAACAAAAATCCCTAGTAGACATTGCTAAACTTCAACAGCTTCTTCACAGAGACTATCCCATCTCTAGCCAGCCAATTTTCTCCCAATGGCTCTAATTCTAATGTAGCCACACCCAGTACCCAAACATACTTTACCTTCCAACCTGTTCCTACTCAACTTATTCATGCCCTACTTAAGAAACTAAGACCCACCACCCTGGCTGCTGACCTCCTCCCAGCAGACTATCTGCAAAAGGCTGCTGACACCATAGCTTTCCCCATCTCAGTTTTGATCAACAGAGTTATATTTGAAGCTACAGTAACTACTATATGGAAAATCTCCCATGTCATACCTCTTCATAAAGGAGGCAGTTCCACGGAACTGTCAAACGTTAGACCCATAGCTATTCTGTCACCTCTAGCTAAAATTATGGAGAAGTGTGTACACATACAGCTCATGCACTACCTCATGCAGAACAAGCTGTTGTCCACCTTTCAGCATGGCTTTAAGCCACACCACAGTACTACTACTGCCCTCCTCTTTCTCTAACGTCATTAACCACAACCGCAATAACAACAAACTATCCTCAGCACTCTTTCTAGATCTGTCCAAGGCTTTTGACATGGTTGACCTTGAAGGCCTTCTCCTTAAACAACCATGCACTCCAGTGGTTTCAATCCTACCTGCAGGGCAGGCAACAGGCAATCCTATGGCAGGACAAGCTATCATCTGGCCTACGCATCACATTAGGAGTCCCTCAGGGCTCGGTACTAGGACCGCTTCTTTTCTCCATCTTTATCAATGACCTTCATTCAGTCATCCCAGACGCTATCTGCATTAAATATGCAGATGACTACACCTTGATTTGTTCTGACACCTCACCAGCTGCTTTTTTCACATTAATGCAAAATACCTTCAATACAGTGGAAAAATGGCTCTCCAATCAACATCTAATCATAACCCCCAACAAAACTAAGTTGCTCCTCCCCCACATGCAGGACCCCCCTGCCATCCTTCAACATAACTGCTAACAGTGGCACTATCATTTCCCCAGAAGCCCAAACTAAACTACTGGGTGTCATAGTTGATGACAACCTGAAGTTTGATGCGCATATCCATCAAACTATCAAAGCCATTAATAAAAAAAGTGGCTCTCTACAGAATCAAACCTTTCCTTACACCACTTGCTAGAACTGCAATTGCCCATTCCCATCTGCTATCAACTCTTCTCTATGCCTCACCTCTATTCTCCAACTTAAACAAAACCGATCTTAATAAACTATCATCCTGCTATAACCACATTGCCAGATTTGCTACTGGCACAGCCTACCAGACACACCACTGTCACAACCTAAATCGCCTAGGATGGCTTGAACTGCCAAGCCTACTGCAGTTCAACCAGCTAATAGTGCTACATAAAGTCCTATACCAACCAGAAAATACACCTGCACTAAAAAATATCAGCCCCTACACCAGCACCCGGCCACTGCAATCATCCACTAGACTTCTAGTTCAAGCATACAAATCCCACTACTCGGCTGGGGACTCTGTGTTTGCCACCTCTCTTGGAAAAATATGGAACAGACTCCCAGCTGACTTGACCCTGGAACCCTCACTAACTCAATTCAAAAACAAACTCAAGAAATACTTCAAAACTCATTGGTTATGTCCTTCCACTAACCCCGTCTAGTGACCTCTCTATTTCTTAGGTGCCTTACCTTCAACTACTTCTAACTTTTTTTTCTACCACTCCATTTCAGGAAGGATCAATTGTATAACTGATGCTCAGTGTGTCTTAAACCTGAAAGTAATGATGTGAAGTTGTTCAATCTCGCCGTTCATTCTTCACTGATGGGTTCGGAGCCGATCCTCGGCTCCGACACGGCCGACTAGCAAGCTCAAAGTTTTCCAGTAGCTCGAGACCCAACCCCTTATCCCACAATGCACTGCTAGAATTACCTCAGATCTAGTTTGCCACGGCATGGATCTCTTGGTTTCCAGCATTGCTCGAGACTATTATTGGGAGTTTTCAACTTTCAGCAAGTTTTAGATTTCATTTTTTTATATATCTTTGATACCATATAATACTAGATATTACTAGCTAGTAAATAGTTTTTTCTGTGTTCACACCCCTTTCGTCAGTAAAATCTGTCTTTGCCTTCAGCCCTTTAGCCTTAGGATCTCTTTCTTGTAGTTAGTGTTCCCTTTTTGGGATTCTTGTTATTGGATTGCTAATCCTATTTATCTTGATATAGATATTAGTTGCCCCTTTTGGGCTATGTGTGTATTGTGTGAGTTAGATAGATTTTTTTCTTAAATAGCTCATAGTTAAACAGTGTGTTCCATTTTATTGGATATTGTGAAATTTCTGAAGAGAAGGAAAAGCATCCAAAGCCTGGGTTTAAAAAATGCCCAGACTGTGGACAGAAAATGTCCGTCATGGATGCCCATGTGCAGTGTGTTTACTGTTTGGGTGAGGTGCTCCTGCAAGAGTCATGCAGTATCTGTCACTCCTTTTCCGCCAGAGTGCTTGCAGAAAGGGAGAGGAAGTTAATTGATAGGAGTATTATCAAACACTCTCTTTTTCTGAGGCATTGTCTGACCAGAATGGGGCCAGCAAATCATCCAAATCTTCCTCTGAATCCAGGACTAAAAATGGAAAGAGGTCAGAAAGTGTGGTGACTTCGGCTCCACTGCCTTCAGAGCCGACAGTCTGTTCTTTTTGGAACCAGGACACTGCTCTGGAACCAGTTGCTGAAAAACCTCCATCGATACTTCTCTAATCAGCTCCATCTGTTCACTCTTTCAGGTCTTCTGTCAGTCTTTCTGATCTGGATATGGACTGGCTGGTTCAGAAACTCTTATTAAAGGCACCAGGCCTAGCTAAATTGCTGTCGGCACAGACCCAACCGTCGGAGCCGAAGACCACTACTCTTGAATTGTCTGCTCCTCCTCCGAGCCATTCCGGACCTTCGGAGCCAGAGGAGGCCGACCTGATGATTTTGGATCCCTTGGAGCTTATACCCACACCAGTGTCATCGGCTCCATCTGCTCGGACGTTCTCAGTGCCGACTGGGGACTCTAGGAGCTGACACTCTCTGGTCGGATCAGGGGAGGATAGTCTCACCGACTTGTCACTTTTGACTCTTCTTCTTGGGGCCTCGGCTCAGGTGAACTCTGCTCCTACCTCGGTCTCGGAGCCGACGGCTTTGATGCGGGAGGAGATCATGGCTCTGGATCCATCGACACCTTCTCATCGGAAGCCGTGATGTGAGTGTTATTTCCTAAGACTTCCTCATCTCAAGGTCTGGCCTCTTCTTCCTCTAAAGTGCCTGTGTTGGTTTCTGTTTCCTCCGGTCATCCCAAGAGTAGAGACCGTGAGCCTCAGGTAACCCCACAGGGTGCTCCCTGCTCTTCTGAGACCTCTCCAGAAGTTCCCCCTGAAGAGGTTCCCAGGAAGAGATTATGCAAGAGGAGGCATTTGGACTCCCCACAGGAGTCTCTCACATCGGACACTGACTTGGATGAATCAGAAGGGTCCCCTAGATCCCCCCCATCTCCTTTGTGGAGATTCTTGAAATTCTTAAGCAGAGGGGTGATTGGCAGTCCAAGAGCCCCACTGAGGATGAATCGGTTCTCCTGAAGGTGTTCGGGTCTCAACCTTCCACCTCTTGGGTATCTCCGCCCTACGATGAGCTTATGGATCTGGTCTCTCTTTCTGCCTCGTGGATAAGTCCTTTTTGACCAAGGGAGTTCCTGTTGATGCCATGGTGGTGGCGGCAGCCACCAAAAAGGAAATGTCTGAGACTTCCTCATCTATCCATCCTCCTAAAAGAGAATCTAGGATCATGGATAGATATGGGAAACGCATGTTCAGTTCAGCGACTTTCTCACTCAGATCACTGAACTACTTGACACATTTTACCAGGCTGCAGAGAGATCTCCTTAAAGAGTTGGGAGATACTCTTCAGGGTGCTGTACCTATGAGTGTATCCGACAAGATTGCCACTCGGCTCTCTACCCTCAATTTGATAGTCAACTCATCCATGCGTCTCGTATCTTACGCAGCTGATGGTTCGAGTAGAGTTACAGGTACAGGAATTGCTCTTTGTAGACATGCCTGGATGCGACTCTGTTCCTTCGCGGAACCTTTCAAGTCTTCCTTTACTAATACCCCATTTGACGGCTCATCTTTGTTTGGGCCAAAGGTGAAGGAGACTTTGACCAGGTGTGAGCAAGAAGGAAAGACCCTGTCTGCCGTCGGAATCCATTTTTCCACCCCCACTCGACCCTTTCCTAAAGGTCAGAGGGGAGGGAAGATGTGGTTCCAGAAAGCCCAAGGAGCCTTTCAAAACACACGTGGAGATCCCCCTTCCAGAGGCAGAGGAGGGGGATTCAGTGGAAGATGCTGCCCTCGTGGCAGTGGGGGTCCGCAACACCAGGGTGAGAGAGATCACTTCTCTGGTCAGTCCTACCAGTGTTCCTGAAGGGAGGCCCGGCTGTCCTACTCTGGAGGCAGTCGGGGGTCGCTTGTCGTTGTACCCAGAAGCCTGGCTAAATATAACAACAAACGACATATGGGTACAAAGTATCATTTCCAGAGGGTACTTCATACCGTTCTCCACCCAGCCCCTTCATGTCAAAAAAATCCCGGATGTTCCACCCAGTCACATGGGACAAGCAGCAATAGAGGTACACCAATTGCTAGAAAGAGTCATCCAGCCAGTCCCGGCAGACCAAACAGGATTCGGAACTTACTCAAGATTCTTTTTGGTTCCAAAGAAAACGGGACTGGAGACCCATTTTGGATCTCAGCAGACTCAACCAATTTGTGAGAGAAGAGAAGTTCCGAATGGTCACGCTACAGTCCATACTCCCATTTCTAGTGAAGGACAATGGGATGTTCTCGATCAATCTCAAGGATGCGTACTACCACATAAAGATGGCCAGGAAATCCAGAGATCATCTGTATTTCCTGCTGGGAGCCAATCCTTATCAATTCTGAGCTCTGCCCTATGGTCTCACTACAGCCCCCAGAGTGTTCAAGTGCATGGCAGTAGTCACGGCTCAACTGAGGTGTCTAGGATTCCAGGTGTTTCCGTATTTGGACGATTGGCTCCTTACCTCCACCACCAGGCATCAACTTCTTCAAGCGAGAGAGGCTACTCTGACACTCTGCGATCGGTTAGGCATTACAGTCAACTTCGAAAAGTCTGCCTTATTGCCATTGCAGCATATCGTTTTTATAGGGACAGAATTAGACATGTCAACCACCACTCTTTGTCTTCCACCAGAAAGGATTTGTATTCTTCGCCAACACATCATGTCCCTGATATCAAAGAACAGAGCACCAGCTGCAGAGGTATTGATGGTTCTAGGATTGATGGCAGCAGCAGTTTTAGCAATCCCGTTAGCAAGGATGCATATGAGAATCCTTCAATGGCTTCTATTCACGCAATGGTCTTACCAAGAACTTCCAATGAGTCATATGATCCTGATAACGAATCCCTGCAAGAAGGATCTTCAGTGGGGGTTGACGTCTCCTCATGTCACAATAGGACGTCCCTTCATGCTTCCCCCTCCAGTTGCCACTGTGACCACAGACGCATCCCTGATAGGGTGGGGGGGACTTTTTCAGGGAAAGACTGCCCAAGGCACATGGGCAGATCAAGAATCACATCTGCATATCAATGTCCTGAAGATGAGAGCAGTACTTCTAGTGTTGCAATACTTTCAGGACTCTCTTCCTCTAGGGACAATTGCAATACAGACTGACAACATGTCAGTGGTCTGGTACCTGAACAAGCAAGGTGGGACCAAGTCTTATCCCCTTTGCCAAGAAGCCCTCAGAGTATGGCAGTGGGCAGTGTCATCCCACTGCTTTCTGTTAGCAATGCACATCCCGGGCAAATCAAACGTCATAGCGGACAGACTGAGCAGGGCAATTTTATTGCCCCACGAATGGTCCCTTAAACAAGCGATTGCGGACAGGATCTTCTGCAAATGGGGCCAGCCTTCCTGCAACCTGTTCGCCAGTCATATCAACAACAAATGCAGAAGCTATTTTGCCCTGATTCCCACGCCGGGTCACTCCCCGAGGGATGCTCTTGTCCACGATTGGCCCCCGGGTCGCCTCTATGCATTTCCACCAATTCCCCTGATACCCAAATTCTTACAGAAAGCAAAGTCGCTGGGATGGACGATCATCCTTATAGCCCCTCATTGGCCACGGCAGATTTGGTTTCCATTTCTTTACCATCACATTCTGGAAGAACCATGGATCCTGGACCCATTTCCGGACTTGTTGACACATCTGTCAGGGGATCTTCATCCATCTTTGCAGACACTGAAGCTAACTGCTTGGCTGCTCCAATTCCCCGCCTAGCCAGGCTTTATAACATTTCCTATGACACTAGTCAAATTTTATTGGCTTCCCATAAACCTTCCACTAGAAAATTGTATCATAGTAAGTAGAAGAGGTTTTCTGTCTGGGCTTCTTCCCACAACATTGACCCTTACTACGCGCCATTGTTTTCTATTTTACAATTCTTGATAGAAATCTTCAACAAAGGAGCAGCGGCTGCTACGGTGCAAGTGCAATTAGCTGCTATATCTAATTTCCATCTAGGAATCGATGGTTTGAATATTATGGCTCACCAATTGTCGAAGGCTTTTCTAAAAGGTTCTTTTCACATGAGGCCTCCAGTGAAGACACCTTACTCTCCCTGGAATTTGAATTTTATGTTATCTCGCATCATTCTTCCTCCTTTTGAGCCTGCATCATCTTGTGAACTAAAATTTCTATCGTGGAAAACTATCTTCTTAGTAGCCATCACTTCGGCCCACAGAGTGTCAGAGCTCCAAGCCCTATCCATCAAGCCTTCTTATATTGTCTTCCATGCTGATAGAGTATCTCTCAGGACAAATCCATCCTTTTTGCCTAAAGTATGTTATGAGATTAACATTAATCAAGTCATTGAGTTGCCCGTTTTCTTCCCTAATCACACCAACAAATTGGAATATATGTTGCACAAACTCTATGTTCATAGACAACTTGTATTTTATTTAGACAGAACAAAAGACATTAGGAAATCAGATCAGCTCTTTAAGTCTTTTTCTAAGGCCAGGAAAGGTAAACCAGTTGCCAAAACAACCCTGTCTAAGTGGCTTTCTCCCCGGGCCTCTGCTGAAAATGGGCATGTATCCAGTTGGACTATCCTGGTCAACAAATGTAAAATAAATAAATATTTAACATTTGTTCATAGACGTATATATCAATAGTGACAGAGTAATACATTGTTTTGCAGGAATAATTATTTTAGTAAAATTTGTTTGGCAGGCATGAAAGTAGACAGAGGGTAGTAGTAGGTAATGAGGTGATCTTTGGTAGAATCCTTGCAACCCTTCAGTATAAGTGGATTAGCCTGGGGAGTCACATGGGCACAGCCAATTGGTAATATAGTGGGATTTGAGTAGTTTCTTGAATAGTGAAGTCGAGCTAGTAGAAGTTATGCACTTTGGGAGTGAGTTTGATATATTTTGAGCCATAGAAGGGATAACTGTGGGATACTGTACTTACTGGATGCCCACTACTGAGTAGTTGTATGTTGTGTTAATAACCTGAGGCTACACAGGTGTAGAACAGGAGGAATATTTATAAGAAACCTACTAATGTAGTGCCCCAAACTTTAGTAGGGCTAAGTGTGGAAAATGCATGGGGGGAGAATAAGTAGCTGGGCTTGGGTAGTTAGAATGAAAAAGGAGGGATAACACTGCCACTTAGTGGCTAAACCTTACAATGACATTATGGTGGAGCTGGAGAGTAAGGAGAAGATTGGCCAGGAATGAGGAGGACAATGGGGAGAAGGGGATTATAGCTGGAACAGGCTGCTAGTGAACACGTGGCTGAGCCCTATACTGGGAAAGTACTGCTACTAGTTAATTTAAGATAAAACAGTTACAAGTCAAATACATACACTTTACAAAACTGGAGGGAGGTTGAGGTTCTAATGATTTAATTATTCTCTTTGATGACCTTTCTTTTAGAATGGAGAGGTTGCAAGGATCCTGGTGAAGCTATTTCCAGGGCAGGAAGCACCCAAATAGTAGGGATCACAGGAATAGTTGACTGTAAAGAAGAATATGAAAAAAATGATTACTACTTAGTCAGAGGCTTAGGGGGAAAGAAGATTCACTATAGGGCTTATAGGTAATTAAATCTGATGCAGAGGTCTTGAATTGCGTGTGCATAAGTAGTGCATGGGTTTGGAGGGGGAGAGTGAAATAAGGCAATACAGTACTTATAACACTTTGAAATGAGCAATTACAATGCTACTATCAGTAACAACCAGTCAGATTAGTTGCATCATCTTAACAGATAAGCAGGACTATACAGAATTTCAACACTACAAATCAACCAATTACAATGATACTGGCAGCACAAATCATTTGCATTAGTTGGAACTCCCTTTCTGATATACAGACCGCAAATCACAGTAGATTTCATAGTAGAGCTGCTCAAACTACGAAGGCTTGCATAAAATACCATAAGTTAATAACAAGGACAACGCTGTGACCACAAGGTCAACTGGACTCTATCCCAGTAACTAGAGCTGTGCCTGCAAGCATCCAGACACCACCATTGAAAAATACAAGTAAAATAAAGCAGAATGGGGCTAACAATAGTGTCGGGACTACAGAACTGTGAGAACGATAGTATATGCTGTAACCCTAAGAGCACGGCAGGTCAGTGAGACAGTAAAAGCTGCACTTTCCAGGTCAGGGTGTTAGAGCTGATATTTAACACTAAAACCACTTAGCTGAGTAAGCCCTGAAATAGCAATTCATTTAGATAGAATAAGCCGCACTTAAACCGTAGCAGTTAGAGCTATTATTAAACGCTACCATCACGGCAATTCTTCAGTTAGCAAAAGCTGAATGTGAATGAACATTATAAAGAAAGTAAATACAGTGGATATAAAAAATGTACATGCCCTTGTTAAAATTCCAGGTTTTTGTGATATAAAAAAATGAGACCACAATAAATCATTTCAAAACTTTTCCCACTTTAATGTGACCTATAACCTGTGCAATTCAGTTGAAAAACAATCACATCTGTTAGGGAAAAATATATAAAAAATAAAACATGTACAATAAGCTAGTTGCATAAGTGTGCACGCCCTAAAACTAATACTTTCTTGAAGCACCTTTTGATTTAATTACAGCTTTCAGTCTTTCTTGGGTAGGAGTCTATCAGCATGGCACATCTTGACTTGGCAATGTTTGCCCACTGTTCCTTGCAGAAATGCTCCAAATCTGTCAGATTGCGAGGGGATCTCTTGTGCACAGCCCTCTTCAGGTCACCCTAACAGATTTTCTGTTGGATTTAGGTCTGAGCTCTAGCTGGGCCATTCCAAAACTTTAATTTTCTTCTGGTGAAGCCATTCTTTTGTTGCTTTGGATGCATGCTTGGTGTTATTGTTGTGATGAAAGATGAAATTCTTCCTCATCTTCATCTTTCTAGCAGACGCCTGACGATTTTGAGCCAAAAGTGACTAGTATTTGTAGCGGTTTATAATTTCCTCCACCTTGACTAAAGCCCCAGTTTCAGCTAAAGAAAAGCAACCCCAAAGCATGATACTGCCTCCACCATGCTTCACCGTGGAGATGGTGTTCTTTTGGTGATGCAAAGTGTTGTTTTGCGCCAAATGTACCTTTTCTAATTGTGGCCAAAAAGTTCAACCTTGGTCTCATCAGACCATAACACATTTTCCCACATGCTTTTGGGGAGACGTGATGCGTTGTTTTGCAAATTTTAGCCAGGCCTGGATGTTTTTCTGTCTAAGAAATGGCTTCCGTTTTGCAACCCTACCCATTAGGCCAGACGTATGGAGAATATGGCAGATTGTTGTCACATGTTCATAGGTAAGTACTAGGCTATCTGCCCAGGGGCATTTATAAGCCTAGCCACAGAGTGATGGCTTTTGCCTCCCCATTAGATTAGTAACCTGGGCCTCTGTCTAACAGGGCTCCTGAAGTGATCCCAGGGTATAACTTATGATTACCCATCCACTCATCAAGATTTCTCTTGAAGAGGGTCAGAGAGGAGCTCTGTCGAATATGGATTGGGATTCTATTCCAGAGTGAGGGGAGTCGCTGGGACAGGAATCTATCCCTCCAGTATGTCCTGTTTATTGTTGTGCATAGGTTCAAGTCGCTAGAACGAGTGGTTCTGAGGGATCTCGTTTTTTTTTTTTTTTTTTTGGTGAAGCATGTCCATTAGTTCAGGGTTTGACATGGCCCTATAGGTCAGGCATAGGTCACCTCTGAGCAGACGGTAAGCGACTGAGAAGAGCTGGAGCTTTTTTAGTCGTGCTTCATAAGGTAATTGTTTAAGGCCTTTAATCCTCTTAGTGAGGTACTTCTGTGGTCTTACTAGTTGTTGCAGGTGTCTAGTGAGGTACATTCCAAATGGGGCATTGTACTCTGGGCACAATCACCTCCTTGGATCTGGATGAGAAGCCCTTTGTGATCAGGTGTGCCACATAGAAGGATTTCCTGACCGTTTTGGCTATGTGGTTCTCAAAGGAGAGCATGCTATCTACTTGGGTACCCAGGTCCCTAATTACTTCTTCTGTACGTAGTGGATTCCCATCTATGTGGTACTTTGTAGGTACTTTGTTTTTCCCAAATAGGATTACTATGCATTTTTTGGCATTTAGCTTGAGGCCGTGACTTTGACACCAGGTGTTTGTCTCTGAGAGACCCTTTTGCAGGATGTCTGTGTCAGCCAGAGAGTCAATTATTGCACCCAATTTACAGTCATCTGCGGACTTGGTTAGCCACAGTCCCTCCGCACTTGCCTGTACTTCGGAGAAATGTATACCAAGCAGGAGGGGTCCCAGGACTGACCCCTGTGGGACTCCGCTTGTGACTGGTTTAGAGTCAGACATGGCGCCTGCCACTCTTACCATGTGGGTTTTGTCTCAGAGCCAGTTGGCAACCCATCTCGTGACATGGGGGTTGATATTTAAGCTGGTGAGTTTGTCTGATTCCTGAGTGTGGGATGGTGTCCAATGCCTTGGCGAGGTCCAGATATGCTGTGTGGACCACCTTCCCTTTATCTATGGCCTTTGTGACTGTTTCAAAGAAGTCAACCAAGTTCAGGAGGCAAGATCTGCCTTTAACAAAACTGAACTGGGTGGGGTCCAGTGTCTGGAGGTTCCCAATGTCCCTGTTAATGAGCTCCATGACAATGCATTCCATGGCACCACCTTTGTGGAGTGGTACGACTGTTACTGTATGCCATTCTTTGGGTACATAGCCTGTAGAGAGGCTGAGTTTGAATAGTGTTTTGAGATGGGGGGGTTAGTTCATTTTGAAGCTCGTGTAAGACACAACCTGGGATACCATCTGGTCCCATTGATGCTGTGTTTTGGCCTTTGCAAGGGCTGTCTTTACTTGTGTGTCTGAGATATATCTGGAGCACCACATTCTACTGAAATGGGTGCTAGCCCCTTTGGTGGAGAGGGGGGGTGAAGTTTGCACTGAACTTGTCAGCCAGGATGTTGGCAATGTCTGTTGGTTCAGTGTATTTATGGCCATTATGCACTAGCTCGGAGCATATCTGAGGGTTTGCCCCTAGACTCTTGACATAGTTAAAGAAGGCCTTGTGGTTATCCTTAGAGTCATTGGCTATTTTTCTTTCGAAGTTGGCCTTGGATGATTTAATGAGGGAGTGCAGTTTTTTACTGATGTTAATCAGAGATGCCTTCTTATTTTGGGATTTTGTTCTATCTTACAGGAGTTTCCTCCTTCTGTTGTAAAGTTTATTTATGGCCAGGATCCACCAGACTGGCTTCCTCTTTTTTGAGGAGTTGGGTCTTGGTTTTACTTTGGATGGCTCGGTCCATGCATTCTTGAAGGTGTTCATAGAATGTGCTTGTAAAAGATTCTGCTGATGGGTCATCATTTTCCATTTGATTGGGAGCTTTGAAACTTCCCACCTCAGTCTTGAGGAGTGTGAAGTTGGCTTTAGAGAAGTTTTGTCCTTGATTTCCTTGACTGTGGGTGGGGTTGGGATGTGGATGTCCAGTGTGATTAGTTTGTGATCTGATCTTACCAATGACCTCAGGTGTAGAACATAGGTTCCCCATGTTGGTGATGACAAAGTCCAGTATGTTGTCACCTCTTGTGGGAGTGGTGACCAGCTGTTCCAGGGCATTTGAGTTTATAAACTCAAGGAAGCATTGGGCTAGGGCGTTTGAGCTTGAGTAGTTTTCCCAGTCAATGTTTGGATAGTTTGTCACCCAGTAGCATAGTGTTGGGTAGAATCTTCATACTTTCTAATGTTCTTAGGAATGCTGCGTGAGGGTCCTGAGACGAGGTGAGAGATCTCTAGCAAGCTATAAATTGAACAGTCAATTTACCTGCTGTCAATTGCGCTTGGATGGTCTCAGATTCCACATGCTGTGCTACTAAGCCTGGAGATGTGGGTGTTCTTGATGAATATGGACACACACCCTCCTTGTGTTCCGGTCCTGGTTTTGGGACCTAAAGGTATGGTAGGAGTTATAGCCTGGTAGTGCTGGGGTGCTCTCCGGAGCCTTGAACCAGTTTTCTGTCACTGTACATACGTCGATTTCTTCCATACTAAGGAGAGCCTCGAGTGCGTGCATTTTGAGGTTTAGACTACTACCCTCAGTTTTTGTTTATTATTGTTTATGTACTTGCCAGAAGTTCTTGCAGCTCCTTCAGTGTTGCTGTAGGTCTCTTGGCAGCCTACCTGACAAGTTTTCATCTTGTCTTTTCATCAATTTTGGAGGAAAGTCCAGTTCTTTGCAACGTCACTGTTGTCCCATATTTTCTCCACTTTTTGATTGTCTTCACTGTGTTCCATGCTATATCCAATGCTGTGGAAATTTTTGTACCCTTCTCCTGAGTGATGCCTTTCAACAATGAGATCAATTTGATGCTTTGTAAGCTCTCTGCGAACCATGGCTTTTGCTGTAGCAGGCAACTGAGTAAATGTCAGGAAAATCCTACTAGGATAGCTGAACTTTATTTGGGGTTAATCAGACTCTCCTGAATTGATGGCAGGTGTGTACCCAAGAAGACTGAATGCTGTAATTTTAAATCAAAAGGTGCTTCAACAAAGTATTAGTTTAAGGGTGTGCACATTTATACAACCGGCTTATTGTACGTTTTTTATTTTTTATATTTTCCCCCCTAACAGACGTTTCTCAATTGAATTGTACAGGTTATAGGTCACATTAAAGGTGGGAAAAGTTTTGAAATGATTTATTGTGGTCTCATTTTTTTATATCACAAAAACCTGGCATTTTAACAGGGGTGTGTACAGTTTTTATTTTAATATATATATATATATATATATATATATATATATATATATATATATATATATATATACACGTGAATGAATATATATATATATATATATATATATATATATATATATATATATATATATATATATATAAAATATGCATGAAAGAACATTAACATGGTCTGTTTTTCTGTTAATGTACATGTGCCTATGTCTTTTATGTGATAATTTAATAAAACTGTGTAACAGAACAAAAAGTTATGGTAATATCCTTGGTGAAAGTGGTTAGGAATATTTAGGAGTTTTGGTGTAAGGTACTCTATCCTACTGCCTCTGCAGCACAGCATGTAAATGTAAGTGAGGACGGCTGTGGGTTCATTTCCCCTCAGGGTTGTAATGCTTTACTGTGGCAGTTAGTGCAGAGGACTAAAGCTCTGATCTGTTAATGAGCTGCTTCCTGTGCCAAGAGTGCAGGGTTTGAATCTTTCTACCTTCACTTACACCCTGTCTGACCTTGAACAACTCACTTAACCAGACAGTGCTTTTGGACAATTAGGAATTTGAACTAGGCTAATAGTCTGTTGGACTGCATAGCTAGTAATTACCTATAAACCTATGCTTGAGCAGCCCCATTTGTCACAGTGTACAAGGCATTAACTATAAGATTATTCTGTTAGAAGATGCAGAACCTTACATTTTTAACTTCTTTTTCGTTGATCCATCCAATATCCCCAACACCTGGTGTATTTAGTTAGCCATATCACTATGGGAATACACACAATATGCAATAGAAAGTTCATATGAGACTCCTCTATGGAGGATGGATAACTAGGATCTGAGGAGATGGAATCTTCTTTTTGGCTGCAGATACCACAGTTATCTAGTGTGGGACTCTACCCAAATGAAACACGTCTTGAGGACCAGAAAACATGATCTGCTTTTTTTAGATAGTTACAGAGTATGTTCTCCCAAGCAGCTTTAGTGGAATTCTTCATTATGTCCACCAGTGGAGGTACCACACAGGAGGACGGCATGGTGAACCTGCAGGCTTTCTGCAGTCTTCTTTATGGAGAGGCTACAGGGCTGGTTCATTAACCTTCTACTTCCCCTATGATCAGCTAAGACATGGGCATTCAAAAACCATTCCTCTGTCACAGCTGAGAACACAGCTACTCTAATTTCCATCTGCACTTGCTGTAAACAGCATTTCTGCAGGGTGACAATCACCCCACCCCATCTGTCACCCCCGCTACTTATATATATCCACTCCACAGTCTCAAAATAGTAGGGAAATCTCCGATACAGTGCAGGGCAAACTTTCACAAACTGATGAAATGTACATATGCTACACTGAGAAAGAGTTTGAGAAATAGTGATATCAGGGAAGTGTGATCAGGAAGTTAAATCCTGAACAAACTACCCTCAGTGAATGATAAGAAGCCTCAGACCCAGGTGAAGGTACTGACCAATCTGTGGACCTTCAAGCAGCGAAGGAGTCGAACTGGCCCCCCGATTTTCATCAAGATCTTCTACCAAAGATTCTAAAGGAGGTTTGTTAATTATTTTTGCAGCATTTTCAGCCTCTCTTGCTTGCTGATAATCTGTATGCCACTAAGGCAGTGTGGTGGTGTCATTCGGGTAGCCAGTCAGGGGCACAGATACTCAGTGCCACTTTTCAAGCAGACTACCCCACTAGGTTCCCCAGTCTCCACCCATAATTCATTAGCAAGACATGTGCCCTGTGACATGCTCCTTGGTCACGTCCTTTGGTAAGGGGAGGATCTCGGTCTTCTTCATCCACTCCCCACCCCCAAAACTGTCTCTTCCACTGCCCTTAGAACTACCCATACCCTGGTTGTCTGCATTAGAGTCAGAGATTCATCCTACTATACCATGGAGCCAGTGATAGCCAACCTGTTATGTTTTGCAAGAAGCCTTCTTAGGGCATTTGAAAGGGGTTTCTGCATTAAAAGACAGAGTGTTCCATTATGGGATGTAATGTCCAAGATCAGGAACAGTAGACATAAACACAGAGACTAACATCATGGGCATAAAAGTCAGAAGCGCATTTGGGAAATCTTGCAATAAGCTGACCACAGACTTCAAACTGGATACCCTGATACTGACTCTAGAACCAGTGCCAAAAGGGCTGACGCTGGTACTACTAGAATGTGAGGCACTTCTAGCATTAGCGAAACAAATAGTGGATACAATGAAATAAGTCACAAAGACAGATGTCAATACTAGTTTTGGGGTATGCGAGTCAACATCAGTATCATTGCTATCTGAAAAAAAACAGAGTTGCTGGTAACATGTCATAACCACTGGAGATACTGGCAGCTGGGGAAACAAGGTTGTTTCAAGTGGAAAGATCTTGGCTACCTCCTCAATCAGATAAGGCATGAAAGGCAGCTCTAATCTGACAAGTGATCCTGTCTATGGCCTCAGTCCTGTTAGTTACAGAAAGTGTCCCTCTTAGATCCAAAATTTCCTCACTGCACAGATGCTCAGCTCAGACAGCTGCTTATTATACAGGACCAGTTTATAAGCATCTTGTTTGTACAATACTGTACATACTGCCCTGCTACTCATTTATTATAAAACTGTTCTTTTTTTGTACTGTTTTCACATTACCTGTTTGAGTATTTGTGATTTTTTTTTTATATTGTGCAAGCAATCCAAAATACCATAAATACACAGTTTTCTCTAAACTGGGCATACAACTTATGATGTTTATATGAACTGCTATGTAATATGTTGCTGTTTTTATGCTATGTTTCTCATTGGCAAAAGGACTGGTTCATTGGGGGCTGTCAGGCGATCAAATGATATAAACAAATAGTATAAGACATGTACTTTCCTCTTCAGTAGGCAAATAAGTCGACATTAATTATGATATGGGAAGGCACCATGAATCTTACGTAATAAACACTTCTGTACAATGTATTTTCCTTATTTGAGCTAAGAGTTCTGTAGTCTAAGGTAATTTTTTATTTTCCTTGCCTTCAGATATTAATGTCATTAACCGAGACATTTCAAGATATTCTCACTCTATAAAACGTATGCTGTTTGCAGCAATGGCTACTTTTATAACTCCCTTCACCCCCCCCCCCCCACCTTTCACACACATTCACTTTTTTTATACATGTTTACTATTAGTACTGTTTATATTTAAAATGTTCTCTCTAAGTGTTTTACTAGGATGTCATGTGATTTTTTTTCCCTTTGATATTTAATGGTCATTGAATTAGTTAGATTTTATGCATCTGATGAAGCAGTTGTAATACTGCAAAAGCGCTTATGCCTGTTTCCTGAATAAACTGTTACTGGTTTTATGTGATAGCCTGGTGTTGCTTCATCTTCCTTCTGCTTGTTGGATTGATTTTTTTTTGGTTCGAGAAGCATTTATTCAGCACACACTAGTGTTATTGGACTTTAATATTCTGTTATGTTTGATGGAAAAAATATCATGCATGTAGATTCGGATAGCTGTGCCTTTCTTCAGGGCATCAGCAAAGGAAGAACAGAACATTAAGAAGAGGTGCAAATGTCTCTGTGCATGTCTGTGCACTTGTGCACCAGGAGAGGAAACTGCCTGTACTCTTCTGTGAACTAAAGTATTGTTGATGATCTGTACATTTGGTTAAATTGTGAGAAAAGGAGCCATTCTTAAAGAACATAATGTTTCTGTGTTCTCCTGTTTCTTCAAATATACTGTGGAAACCACAAGTGACCCAGACTAGCAGGAGACCAAAGGCAAAAACAAATCCACTTAACGCAAGTTTATTAGAAAAGCAAATCAAGAGTTTTCGCTACTGTGATACAGTAGCTTCTTCAGAGTTTATACCCTCTGAAGAAGCTACTGTATCACAGAAGCGAAAACGCTTGATTTGCTTTTCTAATAAACTTGCGTTAAGTGGATTTGTTTTTGCCTTTGGTCTCCTGCTAGTCTGGATCACTTCCCACAGCATTTTTTGAGTTTATTTTTTGTGTTCTGCTAGTTTCTTCAAATATCACATTTACTGAAAGGCTGTCAACTTGACCTATGACAAACAACATTCTGCAACATATAAAAGGAACAGAGAATAAATGTGTTTAGCATGTCCAATGAGTTTCACATACTCTGGACTTTAACGTCTTGGAGGGAGGAAGTGTGGGAGAAATCAGTAAAGAACACTGATTCATATGGACCTTTTTCAGACTCTGAGTGAGAGGCATGCTCAGATTCACAGTAGGCAAATGGAGGATGAGAACAATCTGCATGTTCATCCTAGCTAGTGGAACAATGAAAACACATGCAGCCATGAGACTCAGGAGGTATAAAAAGGTAAGCATTTTGTTTAGAAGCCTACTGTGGCAATGAGGTCCTGACCATAGCAAGAAATCTATGCAACATCTGGAATCCAAGATGGTAGCAATAAATCGAAACCTACAGAATGGGGGAGGGGACAAATTGCTACTGCTGGAATTTCAAAGGGTAGGCAACCCAAGCTCTGGTGCCGAAGAGTGGCACTAACACATTTTGGCTGGCACCCCACTAGGGACCAGCAAACAGGAGTATTTTGTCAGTGACATCGTGGACTTCTTTTACTTAAATTATATTGAACACAGTAAGTAACAATTGCCATTTATTTAAAATATATTTGCTTATCCAGGCCTCCTATCTGTCTGTTGCAGTTTGTTTGCCTGACACATCAACATCTTTGGCATGTTGCTCAAAAAATGTTGCTTATTCTTGTGTAAAGACTGCAACCAGTGGTCAGCCCAACATAGTCCTGAGGTTGTGGATCTTTTGAAGGGGTAGCTAACAGTATTCTTCCTCAGTATAGTGCATACAAAGTTTACATGACTTTCCCCAGCATGAATAATGATTTCCCAGATGTCTGCAGCTCTTCTGTATAATTATTTGCATCTCAAGTATTAGTTTACCCTAAATGGTACAGAAATAATATTCCACTTCATTTTATGTTTGGCAAGGGGAAAAGACAATCTGGAAATTTTATAGATTCACATGTACTGTTTACAAACTGCACTGAGTCAAAGATGCAACAGGCTATGAAGCAGCTAGTACTAGAAGTGATACAGAAACATTTTTCAACTACCTTTTGCTCTGAAATTGCCACAAAAGCCTTTATTTTCTCTAGGCTCTGTTGCAGCAGGAAAGTCTGAAAGTTGACCATAGAGGACACAATTAAAGCTATATGTAACTGTAGGTGCCAAGGATGCTGCCCATAGAATATGCACTTTTTTTTCATTGATAGCTTGGTTGTACTATAAATATTGTTTGTATCTCCGGTCATTGGTTCACCTGATCTGGTACTCTAGATTCCAGTGTCTTGAATTAGTATTTTCACATTAAACCTGATCCACGTGGAAAAAAATCAAGTCGTTAGTGTATGTCCAAAATTCAGACCTTAATGAAACTTGGTGAGATCTCCAGGATGTCATATGATCCACCATGGCGGGAGTTTGTAGATACCCAGAAGGATTTGTAGTCTTTCTCTAATAAACTGAATTCTTAACACAAAGATATTAATAGTTTTAAAATATAGGCCATATCAAAAATGTGGAAGCTGAACACTAATTGTCTGCCTCTTTTTGGTAGAAAATTCCTTTGTTAATCAATGACTGGAGCTCCAGGAAAGTGAGAATTGTGCAGTAAATTTGTACAGACTGTCCAAGTACCTAAGGCTTCGTAGGATACAAATACTTTTAATGTTTTGAATGGGAAAATTCTTTACATTCTCAGACTGTTATTGTGGCTAGCTCAGATGATATTGCTAAAAATTTCCATCAAACCTCTGTGGCGGCACTTGAGTCTGTAGAAGCTTGGAGGAAAAAGCCTTGTTGGGTTTCCCCATAAAAAAAAAAAAAAAACTATTATCAGAAAGGTCAGTGAACTTTTTCATTCAGTACTGCTTCTATGAGAATGTTTCCAAATTTACCTGCACCCCAGCAAAAGAGGACATTTAATTAAGGGCTTGTTTGAAATTATGTGGTATTCTTAACAATTATCTTTTGCTTTCTAGACTTAGAAGAGCTTACTCAATAAAACTGCAGGGGGGATGTTAAATGATCCTAACAATGCCATGTAACAGACTATAAATGGGAAGTGAAGTCTGAGGTCAGGGAATCCCAGCTCTGTGGCACAGAGGGATGATGCCCTAACTGTAGTTCAGATGATGCGAGTTAAGATAATCACTTGGGAGATGGAAAGAAATCAAGCAGGCATAGAGGGAGTGCAGAACCTACAGCTTGTCCATCCTGAGGTGAGGATCTGTTTGTTCCCATTTGGATAGTGCTAGCCTTTGAGTGGAAGTGGGGGCTTACATGATAAGTGGCAAGCTGGAAATATGGAGGTCATGGGCTGTACATATCCAGGATGGCAAAGGTAGACCTTGTCTGAGGGTGCAAAGGAGCACAAATGAGTGAATGGCGGGAGATACTCCTGCTTTGCTAGAATGCTAAGGCACAAATAACCCTTGTGGCTGCCTGAATGATGGACAATTCTTACCCCAGTATTGTAGGAGAAACAAAGGGCTGTTTTCAGTTGGGAAGGCTTGTTGGTCAGCAGACATGGGGATAAAAAGATACAAAAAAAGTGTGAGGTTAAAGAACTGAAATGTCCGAGGAGAAAGATTGTGCAACTTTCAGTGTGCATTTATTTTCTGACTTTATCAAAATAATATCTGGGTTTAATTTAGTCTCACCCTAGACCACCCCTGTGGTGTTTGCCTTCTTTCTGTATCTCAGTTTTAATAACTTACAGTAGTATAGGCTTATAGCGTGACTTTCCTTAAAGCAGTGCTCATTAGTCGGTGGTATAATGAGGCATATAACCTCAAATGGTTCTGGGTTGTAGTTTATTCATTGCTTTTCTTCTTTATCCACTGCAACATATTATGGATGCCTCTAATACACTTGTCGTATGACAGTCTACATCCATTTATTTGTTTTTCAAATGAGCATACATGTTTACTGCTAAAAAGACTTGTGCGCCAGTACCCTTGTCTGTTTTTCCATAACGGCCTAAGTCATGTGATTTTTTTCCCAGGAGATCTCATGTCAGATACTGTGACATTTGGAATTGTGCTGGGTTGGTAAGATGACTAACAAATCAGCCCTGGTGTTCTTTAAAGTGGGAAGCATAAGAAATCTGGATCTTTTAGTGAATCTGGTCATCTTTCTACAGAATAAATGTGCTAGAATTGTGCGCTTACAAGCAGAAGACAATGATACACAAAAGGCATTATATAAGATTCAGTATTGCTCTGACCAGAGTATTGTTCAAGTTTCTTCCTTGCAGATGGGCAGGGATATTCAGGTCAGATAAGGGATTCCCTCATCATCTTCAGTACTTATAAAGAGAGAGAGCAAGCCACACAGGAGAATTCAGTACTCCCATGGAAGAATTTCTGATTTTTCTATTTCTGTGCATAAAGAAAATTTGAATGGGGCGGAGCTTCTTTTTCTAAAGAACCAAGAAGGAGTCCTGCATTGTACTCTGAGATGAGCAGGCCTATGGAATACTGTTAAATAAGGGATAACCTACTTCTGACATTGTAGACATGTCTGATTAGCAAAGGATTGCATTAATGTGACCAACACTTGAGAGGCTTCCAACAGCTAAGTTAATACCTGACTAGAGAACACAAGGCTTGGCATTAAACAGTCTTAACTGCTGAAGAACCATCTGATACCATCATATTCGCATGTTTGAAGTCAGCAAGCAATCGCCAAACTGAAAATGAATCTCCAAGCCTAGTACCATATTACTGAAGGATGTAGCCCTTGCTGTGAATCAGGACACCATGGTACAATTAGAGGCCCCAATGTAGGAGGAGCCGGAAGGAAAGGGAAGAAGTAAAGGGGTATAGCATGCCCACCTATTCTGGAGGGGTGGACGTAATTAGCATGCAGTCAGGGGAGGCACACTGGGTGGTGTGAGCTATCTGATGGGGACTGGTGAGATATCACTCATACTCCAAAGTAATGAGCAGTGAAAGGGAATGAATAAGCTAACTCAGCAGGAAGGGTTGATGGTCAATAATTAGTGGGGGCAAAAAGCAGCAAGAAAAAATGCATTAGTCTGTGCCCAGTGAAAGAGGGACACCTGTGGCAAGCAAGTGAGACCTGTCGCTCATCGGAAAGTCTCCTCCACTACTGGAAAGTACAAAGTTGTCACTTGGCCAGAAACAATATTAAAGCAGAACTTTCAAGAACTGGAGTCGCACATTTTTGTTCCTAGTAGGGGGAACCATGTTACATGCTTATAACCTCTGTTACCTACCAAACCAGCACAAAGTGAAAGATGGTATTGGCTACAACCTGACTGTAGGAATTACTCAGAAGAAATTAAGCCATGGAGAAGCCTCATCATCCATCTGTTCATGGAACCCATGAATGAGAGTGGGAGTGTCTGGTCAATGTCTTGATCCATGGATGACCATTAGCCAGGTGCCATTAATGAAGCAACAGGCTTTACTACAGAGACAGATCTCAAGAAATTAGGCCCAGATTTCTGATCCTTTAAGTTTGGCATATCGGCTTCATACTGGATCTCCACTGACTGGTGACTTTTGGTAACTTTTTTGTACAGTGGTCATTCTGGCTCTTTCCATTTCATCTAAAAAAAGTGACAGCTGACAAGGAACATATCAAACTTCAGCTGGTACTAGAAGTGAGTGGCATTGCTAAAACATTAGTAACTACTGCAATAACAGATATGTCACCCTTTTCAAGAACATTACAGCTACAGTGAGGATGAATATTTAGGATATGGAGACTACAGGAGCTCTTAGATGGTTTGAGAGAATAAAATCCAGATGTCCATTTCAGCATCATATGCAGGCACTTTTCCTGGGATGATTGCTAGCAGATACAGATAGTGTGAGCTTACAGGAAAGATTCCTACAAAGTGCACACCCCTTAAATTGATGCAGAAGATTGTGATATGGGTCACAGCCTACAGGAAGTGTGATGCCTGTGGAAGTGCAAACTGATAATTCCTTTTCCTTTAATATCACCTGCCTTCCCCCAACTATAGCCTTAAAAAAATTTCAGATGAGAAATCCAGCTGTATTATATCCTACAAGATAAAACTAGACATTCAGATATTGTTCCTATTTGACACTGGTATTCTTACATGCTATGTTGGCTCAGCTAAGCCTCTATAACACTTAATGGAAGCATGCTAGAATAAATGTAATTTATACCACTACTAAAAGCTATACATCCAACAGCATTGACCAATGTGTAAGTTCCCTGCAGCACTGCTTAAACACTTCCTAGTAAATGTGTTAAATGTTAATTTCCTCAATTTACTGCATGCAATATCCACCAATTTAAATAAACAAAGAAATACAGTTTCACCAGAAGGATCCATTTCAAAAGTTTTCTCAAAGGAAAATGGTTTGCAATGCCCTCCCAGTATACTTAATGCACAGAGTAATTCAGCTCCCCCTGATTAGAGATGCTTTAAGAACAGCCTGCATCTAAAGCTGCTCCTGCCAGTTTTAAACACTAAAATCCTTGTAGCTGTAAAGTCTAGAGGGGCAGACTGCAAGTTTCATGGCTGTGCATGCCTCTCACACCTGGTATGACAAAGCTCTGGAGTTGCTTCACAAACTTGTATATTAGTATTGTAATTCGTCATAAACAGTGGTTTGTTTCTGTATTTGCTGAACCTTATGGCCCTGCACATACGTACACTAGTATAAATACTCTGTTTAAATTTATTTTTTGTGTGTTCAGAATAGATGAGGTTCTGCATTTTTTTGCATTTTCAGCCTTTAACTGTATTTACTTGTTTATCAAACATGGAAATGATTGAGACATGGTGTGCTGAGAGTTAATTCGCTCTACTAAAAGCAGAAGCCAAAACCATTTTGAAGAAATGCCACATTTAAACTGACCTTAAGGTCCACAGGAACACAGTATTACAAATTTAGACCAGTGTGCAAAAAAATAAAAAAAAGCACACCAAAACACCTGTTAACTGCAGTAATGCAAAACGGATGTCTGCCATCACTATACTCCAGTTTTAGAAGAATTTTCTTGGACGCATGCAACCACCCTATAATCCCCACACAGACTACATTTGGAGTTTTCCTGCTGTTTACAATAAATTCCAGTTATTTAATGTAATCCATACAGCTGTGAAGCAGAACGCAATACTTCTACCCTGGTCCTTCGGGATCACTGGACTTCTGTGTGTACAACAGAAGAGCTTTAAAGTAAGTTGTGCTGTTACTCACCAGGAATTAGTCAAGATTTGAGATCTGTTTCCCAAACTTTTGTTTGTCTTGAATCAGCAATGATATAAGTACGCTAGTCACTAGGATTAAACAGTGTAGACATTTTCTCATTTCTGAAGAATGCTACCGAAAACGAATCAGTCCAGTACTGTAACAACTACTGTTCCTTCCAGACTGCTAACCTTTGTCCCTGAGAACCATTAGTCCCCACCCCACTGAATAGATGTTAAGAAATTTAACCCTTACTACACTGCAGATGTTTCTCCCTATAAGTAGGTAAGTCTAAGTAAGGCTATTATGTGCTGCTGCTTAAAAATAGCATATATCTCCTGTTTGCTTTCCCCTAGTCACCTTTGTTAACTTGTTTGCTGAAGTTTGTGGACATTAATTTCTCAACTTGGTATACAACCCGTGGCAAGCAAGTCCATACAATACTAAAGTTCCCTTTTACTGCATTAGCACAACTGTGCAGAAAGACTTCTCCCTAGTTAACCAGCTTTATTTCTTATTGTTTGAGCTTCAAATCCTTCTCAACCTACAACAGATCACTTTTTGTACCAACTTTTCATAAGAACCGCTTTAAGTTTGTTCCACATACCTTGACTTCCTTTAATAGTTTTACTTTAAGCAGAGCTGTCAGCCTGCTACTTCAAAAATCCAGGACAAATCCAAAAAATAAAGGAAAAACTATGACATAAATCAGGGGCACATTGTAAATAGTTACTTTCAGTTAAACTGCTGATGGAATAACAGGAGTTGTATTAGCATGCATTTTCAGAATAAAAAGTTCTTAATTGCAGTGTAATACAAGGAGCATCCTGATTACATTCCAAATGCAGTATTTGTCACACAACAGCACACTCATCTTTGGTGCTGGAAGACCAGAAGGCTGAGGGTTCTATTCCTACCCCGGAAGACTGGATGGCTTACACTCCAGCATAGCATTGGGGAAGTTGCAGTATTGTCTTTTCCGTCCTTCAGATGACATGTTAAGCTGAGGTCCCATCTGCTTGAATTGATAGCGCAGGTGGATGTAAAATATCCTATTGCACCTATCGAAAAGAGCAGAAGTTCCCTGATGCCCTGGCCAAATTTCTGCTAGTAGTATAGATGCCACTAGCCTAGTGGGACTAACCCAGTCGACAAGAGGATAGGTATATTTGAGAAAAAGGCGACTTCAAGTAAGCTCATCACTGTTGAACTCTAGTTTTATGGTAGAGCATAAGTGCAGCCAGTACCAGCCACCACAGAAAAATCTGAAGTACTGGATGCCTGTACAAAGCATAGTTAGTGTTATGTTCTTTGACAGACTAAAGCTTTTCATTTATTCTTTGCTGTAAGTAATGCTCTGTTTTCCCAATGTAACATGTCTCATAGGTCTAACATTTTGCCACTTGTCAGCTCAGTTCATTCATGCCACTTAAGTCAGCTAAGTTCATTCTTGTCACTTAGAATAAAGGATATATGAACATCTTTATTCCATCAAAAAGCACAGCACTGACGGTGCTTTATATAAGCATTCAGTGCTTTGCATGGATTCAAAAAAAAAAATCAGTCTCTTATTTTAAAGGCTGCAGTGAGCATAAGAAGGGATGACTGGGAGAACAAACTGGAATATAGGAAGTTGATTTGGCATCTTAGATTTAATGCCAGTGTACAGCCTAGTGTTAATGATTTTATTTATATCTCATTTGCCCTAAAATGAGATCCACAAAGTTGTGACTGTCTATATTGGAACAATTTGTTTTGTTTTTTTCCTTCCATATGTATTATATTTATTGTTTATATTTTTATACCACATTTTAATCTAGTGTAAACATTGGCAACTGTCCCTTTAATGTGGTTTGTTTTGCATAATCTTGTGCTGATGAAGTCCTGTGGGAATTAGATACAAACATTTTCAAATGATATCGTTACCACTTCAACTCATGTTGTTTGTTCATTTATTTGACTTTGAGACTCAATTCTTTGGTGTTGGTTTTCATCTTTTATTGTTTAGGAACAATTTGCATCTCATCTAGTGGTAAATGAGTTTTTGGATCCTTTCTAGTCCATTCTCTGCATGTATCATAGTACAAAGACTGCCCTCATTAGGGTAGTGAGTGATTTCCTCATTGTTAAAAATACTTTTATTCTGTACTGGTTCTGATTGATATGATACTTGGCAGTGTGGTCTATGATATTCTTATCAAGCATTTGCATTTTTTTTTTAAATTTTAGAATAGCTGTTCTTTTATTATTAACAAGAATGTACGTTCAATCAATCGGTTAACAAGTATATGAATCATAAACATCAAAAATTGTAACAGAATTAAGACAGTGTTTTGAATAAAATTGTAGTGGATCACAAAATGCAAGAGGAAATAAATAAAAACAAAGAAACAATCTTGTCCTAAGACAACAATGTGAGTTACTAGTATATTCTTGACCACAGCCATGTGTCATTGTTCCCATTATCTAACAAACTCTGTAACCTTATTAATGTAGACTTAAGTTGGTAGGCCACTGACAGTATTTCCCGAAGTCTACTTACTTTCGGATGAAAAACTAACCCTAAAATGCTGCACCTGTAGATCCAGTTTATCCATTTGGCATAAGTTTTCTGCACCCCTCTTACAGCGCTTCTCACAAACTTGAAGGGATTTTAAAGATTTTATCACTGGTAATGTCTGGGATTTCCAATTTGTAGTGATAGCGTTTTTCATAAAAAGACTCTAAGGCAAGCTTTTGCCCAGAAATATCAGTGCTCAGCATCCAATTTAACATTAATACATCTTTAGTTAGTTCAGTCTTCTCCTTGCCCCATAGCTGCCTGACTAACGTCTCGTAAAATAAAATGGATCATCACAGTCCCAAAAATATGTTCCCAGGTGCCCCTTAACATCTGTTCTACATCTTCAACAAATCTCTGAGCATCCCAGAAATATCTTGGTTAACCTTGATGGTGTATAAAAGTATTTGTGAAGACATTTCCATGCAAAAAATTGGAAAGTGTTTTGATTTTTTTCACATTATTAGGAGCCTCACAAACTTGGTCCCATTTAATCATCCTTTATTTGGATGGTTAAAGATTTCTCTCAGTCTAGTTTGATAATTAGGCCCTGGATATCTCTGTGCAATACTTGATATATACTACTCAGGAGCTTTTTGTTTAATATGTGTATGGAGATCTGACCTCCTGTATTAACTTGATTGGCTCAGAAGCCCTGCTTATGCCCCTGATTCACTTAAGCCTCGTCTTAACCTACTCATAAAGTCCTATGTGAGATAAGAATTCCTTCATCTGTATCTTAAAGTCTGCCTTAGCAAAGATGCATGATCTGACTCCTCTGTGTTCCCAATACATTATTTCTGTTTCCTTATCAACTAGTTTCTACTGGCTGTAGTTTCCATAGCCCCCCCTCATTCTTTCAGACTAATAGACTTCCCTCCAGTGACTCCCTTCAGTACTTCTTGTAGTTTGGCGACCCTGTTCCTCAGAAGCATATTTGGACACAGGGCTTATAATTCCCTAAAAAAAGGATACCTTCGACCCTCTATCTTACTATCAGGCTTTTCCCTTGGACTTTCACAGACTAGTGCATGAAATTCTTATTCGACTTTCAAAAGCTAGTGCAAGTACTTTCTTTAATTCGTCTTTATTGTAAAGCCATCCTGTACTATTTTCCTCTATTCCTGACTTACCAGGTTAGTGTTTACACTGATACTGATAGTTTTTATTCTGCAGGCTCAGTACTGCTATTGCTTTGCTAGCTCCAGGTGCTGCCTGCTCCGTTCACCCTCAATGTGCTTGAGCTCACTTTGCTCCCCATACCCCACCCCCATTTTCTCACTCAACTCCCCATACCCTGCTCCCATTCCCACACACCTCAGGATCAATTCCCTCTATTCCTAGACAGGCTCCTCCCCTTCTCCCTATCCTCCAGTCAGCACTCCACATACAAATTTCAATCTCACTTCTTCCATTATCTCATAAAGTCTACTTTCTGACTCTTCTACATAAGATTATCTTTACTTTATCTACAATCTAGCACCCTTGACCTTAACTACAATCGACCTTCTTTACTCTGCCTCTAATATAACCTATCCTCTCTCTCGCTAGCTGTGTTACTCCTATCCCTTTATACCACATCCTTCCAATCATACCTTCTCACAAACAACCCTTCCCCTACCTTGCCAGTAATTGAGGACCTGCTTCATGACAAACCACTGTTCAGTTCTCCTCATAGTTTTTCAACACCTCCCCTATTCTACTATTCTCTCAAATATTCTCAAACCCACAGCTCTGCTACTACATATATATATATATATATATATATATATATATATATATATATATATATATACACACACACCCCACCCACACTGGATATAAAATGTACACACTCCTGTTAAAATGCTATGTTTTTGTGATATAAAAAAATGAGACCACAATAAATCATTTCAAAACTTTTCCTACCTTTAATGTGACCTATAACCTGTACAATTCAATTGAAAAACAAACAAATATGTTAGGGGAAAAAATATAAAAAACGTACAATAAGCTGGTTGCATAAGTGTGCACACCCTTAAACTAATACTTTGTTGAAGCACCTTTTGCTTTAATTACAGCATTCAGTCTTCTTGGGTACATGCCTGCCATTGATTAAAGAGACTCTGATTAACCTCAAATAAAGTTCAGCTGTCCTAGTAGGATTTTCCTGACATTTGCTCTATTGCCTGGTTTGCAGAGAGCTTACAAAGCATCAAAGGGATCTCATTGTTGAAAGGTATCAGGAGAAGGGTACAAAAAGCATTGGATATACCATGGAACACAATGAAGACGGTCATCAAAAAGTGGAGAAAATATGGGGCAGCAGTGCTGTTGCAAAGAACTGGACATCCCTCCAAAATTGATGAATAGGTGAGATGAAAACTGGTAAGGGAGGCTGCCAAGAGACCTACAGCAACTCTGAAGGAGGTGCAGGAATTTTTGGCAAGTACTGGTTGTGTACTGCATGCGACAACAATCTCCTGTATTCTCCATAGGTCTGGATTATGGGGTAGGGTTGCAAGACGAAAGCCTTTTCTTACAGAGAAAAACATCCAGACCTGGGTAAAATTTACAAAACAACACATCAAGTCTCCCAAAGCATGTGGGAAAATGTGTTATGGTCTGATGAGACCAAGATTGTACTTTTTGGCCACAATTCCAAAAGGGACATTTGGCACAAAAACAACCATTCGCATCACCAAAATAACACCATCCCCACAGTGAAGCATGGTGGTGGCAGTGTCATGCTTTGGGCTTGCTTTTCGTCAACTGGAACTGTGGCTTTACTCAACGTGGTGGGAATTATGAACAGTTCCAAATACCAGTCACTTTTGACCCAAAAACCTTCAGGCGTCTGATAGAAAGATGAAGAGGAATTTCACCTTTCAGCACGACAATGACCCTAAGCATACATCCAAATCAACAAAAAAAATGGCTTCACCAAAAGAAAATTAAAGTTTTGTAATGCCCCAGCCAGAGCCCAGACCTAAATCCAACAGAAAATGTGTTAGGGTGACCTGAAGAGGGCTGTGCACAAGAGATCCCCTCGCAATCTGACAGATTTGGAGCATTTTTGAAAGGATGAGCGGGCAAACATTGCCAAGTCAAGATGTGCTATGCTGATAGACTCCTACCCAAGAAGACTGAATGTTGTAATTAAATCAACAGGTGCTTCAACAAAGTATTAGTTTAAGGGTGTGCAGACTTATGCAACCAGCTTATTGTACATTTATTTTTTATATTTTTCCCCTAACAGATTTGTTTTTCAATTGGCTTGTACAGGTTATAGGTCACATTAAAGGTGGGAAAAGTTTTGAAATCATTTATTGTGGTCTCATTTTTTTTATATTACAAAAACCTGACATTTTAACAGAGGTGTGTAAACTTATGTCCACTGTATGTACAAAAATATATATAATTTTGAAAGCATGTTCTGTAAATGTTGAATCAATGATAAAAATAGGGTATTAAGTAGTAGTAGATGTTTGAATTCTTAATTGCTGCAGTAGCCTATGGCTGTATGGATTATATCCTGCTCAGGATATAAAGGTCTGGATTGAAAACCCCAGGGGAGTATATAGCAGAAATCTCTTAAGACTTTCTTGCCCCAGAAGGGGAGAGATCATACTTGTCCTGAAATCCAAAAAGGTAAGGGAAAGGAGGGAGGGTGTGGCTACTGCACCAGTGAGGAATTCCAACATCTACTATTATGGCAAGTGCAACTTACACAGCTGCATTATGTTCATCAGTTTCACGGCTGCAGTAGCCTATGGCTATATGGGTAAATTACCATAGAGACTCTGACTGGCTAAACTGGTTCATGCCACAATTTTTTTTTTATAAAAATATGTTTTAGTGAAATATACAGTATAAAATAAGCACTTTTGTTTTATAAACTTCATCAGATTAATTCAACTACCATAGCAAATCATTTAAAAAGCTATTCCCTCACCATGTGATAGCCAAGCCTCCAAGCAATCAACTCAGATATAAAGCTAAAATGCAATTCTAACTTACATTAAAAATAACGCTAACAGTAATCAAATACACATTAAATTACATAAAAACCTGCACAACAATCAAAAATAAATTTTTAATTACTAAAACAGTATGTTTATTATATTTACAAAGTTTTAAGCTTAAGTAAGCAGGTAATAGAAACTTGACCATTTATCCGGACCATACATTGGCATTAAAATAGAGCTGCCAAAACAATTTGCGTTTCTCTAAGTATAATTCCCATGGGTCCCCACACTAGTAGCAAATTTAAAACTATGTGTAGGTTTATCCACAATATGTTTTGCTAACACATTATATAACTTAGTATTTCTTATATCATTAACATGCTCCCTAATGCAGTTCTTCAACTTATGTTCTGTCTTACCTGTATAGTAAGCTGAATAATGTTGGCACATAGCTGCATATACAACCCAAGTTGTACAACAATTGAAAATACTTTCCAATATCAAATTTATGTTTTTAATTTTAAAACTTTCACATACTAAAATCCAATGCCCGCATTTTGACATACAATACATTTTGGATGTTCCTACCTAAAGTGTATATACCGGTTTTACTACCAAATCCCTCAGTAACAGATTATAAATTAGCTCCCCTTGTATAAATAATCACTGGTCTCTCACCCACCTGACAGAAATCAATTTGTCTTCTTGAAGAATTTGCTTAATTTTTTTCAACATTTTTTCAAATAATATGATTATCAGCATTAAACTGTGTAATAAATTAACTATTATAGGGGTTTTATATTCATATCTAATAACCTCTTGATTATTCCCCACACTCACTGGACTAATGTTTGTTACCTCAGCACCAATACCCTTGCAGAAATCATGAGTCCTGTTATAATCGTGATTCAATAAGGGGTGGTAGAATGCTCTTTCCCTTTTAGTTATCACTTCATACATCAACTCATCCACAAATGAAATAGGATAGCACCGTGCTACAAATGTACTTTTAATGGTACCACGGTCATGTAGAAAATTTTTAAATGCGGATACCATAAGTGCCGCCCTGACAAACTGTCCTTTCATGACAACACATTTTTGTGTGAATGGATATAATCTCATAAAATGTAGATATTCATTGGAAAACATGGGGTTATGGTAAATTTGTGAACAAAATCTCTTATGGAAAATATCTTTCCTAAGCCATACATCAAAAAATGCAATACTTGATTCATTGAACTTGAATGAAAATTGTAAAACATCTGTGGTCTGGTTAATGTAGCTTACAAACTCCAGTAACCTATCCTTATTATCATCCCACAGTATAAATATATCATCTAAATAATGGGTATAAAATTTACAAGCACAGCAAAAATATGAATTGAACAAAAAAATTATTCTCCCATTGCAACATTACAATATTAGCAAAAAGGCCCCCACAAGCAGAGCCCATTGCCATCCCAGTATGCCATACATAATAATTCTGTTCAAATATAAGATAATTATTCTTTAAAACTAACTCTAACAATATTTCATAGGTGTTAATGGAATCCAGTGAAACACCCTTATCAAAAATGTACTCTGTGAACCATGATAACCCTATATCATGACTGATAACAGAAGTAAAGGTTCTTATTATCAATAGTAACAAAAATAACTCCCTCATTATTCAGAAAATCCCAGGAGTCTATGCATAAATGGGGTTCTTTCATAAACAAATGCTTTAGTTTTGAATCCAAATACTTGGCATAGGGTAGGTAATGGAACCCCTGGCATCTGCAATAGGTCTCAAAGGTGGTTGATGTAAATCTTTATGTATTTTTGAGATGCCAGAGATAATGGCGACTTTGGGAGCTTTAGTATTTAAATAATTTTATTTATCAGTCTAGAAACATATCCTTTAATATATTCCTGATTTTCTTGTATGCCAAATTTACTTCATTTGGGGATGAGATTTCATAAATGTCATCGGACAGCATCACCCGCATTCTTTCAACATAGTCATTACCATCCATAATGACCAACCCACCCCCTTTGTCTGGCTTCATAAATCTAAGATTGTGTCTACCATGTTCATGTAACAATTCAATTTCACTACTCCATAAATTTTTAGACGCATACTGTTTCCTTGATTTATCATATAAGGCTTCACGAAAATCGAGCTCACATATCTTTTCAAAACACATGATAATCTGGAGTATAGGAAGATTAAATGTACTCAATCCTAAGGAGATTCATATTGTCAAATTCATAAAAAGTAGCTTAAAATGTAATTTTAGAGTATGTAATTTAAGATGCATGAAGACATATGCAAGATTTGCTTGTTTGGTGGGAATAAAGGTAAGGCCACATTCAAACAAATCACCACAATCGGAATCTATCGGATAGGATAAGAAATTATATATTTTAAAGTGACATTTTTTGTTTGTAACAATATGACAACCAAGATTAGCATTCTGCACACAATAATCAGATTGTCGGTCAATATGTCTTGTAAAACAGTTACATTATTTATTTCCATCTGTGATTCTGATAGTTTAAATTCTGCCATTGGGGGTTGACCTCTCTGTTGGGTTTGAACTGGTGGCGTGAACCTGTTGGATTTTTTTTTTAAGTGTAAACAAGTTTAGCCAGTCAGAGTCTTTGCGGACCTTGCATGTGTTTTTTACGAGTTTGTTGTGGAGTTCATTGGTAAATTACCATAACTTATCTATCCCAGGAGAAAATACAGGATCCTGGAGCCCCTAGAGTATGGTCCTAACAAAGCCTGTCCAGGACCTGGAGAAGTAATCCAGTTAATGTTTTGTAAACGTACGAACAAAGGACCACGTATCTGTCTCTGCAAAGCTTCTTGAGTCCACCCCTTTCCAGTATGCTTTCCAAAAAGACAAGGCTAGACCTCTGGCTTGGTCCCAGTAAAGTAGCAGGTGGAAAAGCTTATCTCTCTCTGAGTAAAAAGTGGATGAGTATACATCTCCTGTTGTTAACAAATGGCTACAAATACAGTAGAGTTGTTGAAATAGTAAGCAGATGTCACCATAGAAGTATTTATCTGAATGAGATATATGGCAAGAGGAAACGAGAACGAAAAAGAACTGGCATTTGAAACGGGTAGACAGAGGTGCTCAGAAAAATGACTACATGGTAGATATTGAACAAGTTATACAAGAGGAACTGGACCCAGATGTTGCACTTCTCACTATATGTAAATAAATTCAGTAAATAAACAACAGAATTGACACATATTAAATGTACTGATAAACAATTGAGGGAGATCTCTGAAGTTGTTAATATACATGGATGCATTTCAGTCAGTAATTTCAGAAAATGAACTCTTAGAAATGAAAGTAGAAGCAGCCAAGTGGAACTGCAATTTATGGATGCCTTAATGGTGGGTTTTGAAGATGGGTCTAGGCAAAAGAATGTAAGAATTTTCGGCATCCCAAAAAATGGAAGGTGCTGCCTGTATGAGATTCATGAAGACTATGTTAAATGAGTGTATGCAGTTGCTTGATTTGGATCTGGTGCTAGAAAGTTTGCATAGGACTGCCTGGATCCCTCAACAGAGTGCTGTGACAAAGGCTTGGTCCATCCTAGTCAGATTTGCAAAGTTTGCCTTATGGGAGCAAGTTTTATTGAGGCTTTGGTAAGATTTTGAAATTCTGGCACACCAGGAATTCTCAGCTTCTACAAGATGATGACGCACTTCCTGTATTCTAGTACAGAGGAGCTGCAGGGAAAAGAATATCAAGTAACATCTTGTATCTCCGCCACAGGGGCCTCATCCTTTGACTCACCGGAGGAAGCTATGAAGATATTGGAGACTCAGGGACACTAGAGAAGAGGAATTTAGTTGACCTCCCCTGACGGAGATCAACAGCAAGTACCAGCTTGGGGAGTGAGGAACCCAAAGCAGATGTCCTCACTGTTTAGAAAATACTCAGCACTACAGCAGAAGTTTGAAATTTGGGATGACAGAAGGAATATTGAGTGTGAATTAAGAGACAGCAGGTGATATGTGGATGCATTGTGTTACTCTATCAGTCACTTGCCAAAAATTTTGCTTTGAAAAACCCAGATCACATAGCTGCACATGTGTGAGACTGCAAGCTGAACTTAAAAATGTATACTGACTGATGGGGAAAATAGTGGAAGGAGGTTTTGAATGTTTGTGTTAAGTGGAGCTCACTTTTTGTATGTTGATAATTTGTTTCATGCAGGGGGAGTAATCAACGGTTAGAGTGCAAAAGTTACTTAAACTAGATTTATGCATTACCGCTTTGATTTTAGGTTTTCCACCTGTTGCTGCAGGTTAACTCTGAGTAATGGCATGTATTACTAAAAATATGACAGCTGGTTATGGCGATATCCCCTCTGGAGCCTGCATGCATGACAGTTTGTACAGAGATAGCTCTGTCACTAATAACAGTCACTTACCATAAGGTTAGATGCCCTTAGTAGTGGAAGTGAAATCTATATGTGTATTATTATTGTACATCAGAAAGTTTTTTTCCCTTTTAGTTTTTTCTACCCAGCTCAGTGTTGTAAGTGAAAGTCCTTCCTGTTGGCAGTTTCTGTATACTTAACTCACTAGCACTAGGGAAAGTCAACCTGGAAGATGAACTCCTTTGTTAGAGACAGTGAGCAATTCTTATTAATGCAGTTAGTCTGGACCATTCTCCAATGAGCTTTCATCACAGAAGAAAGCCCAGATCTGATGTTGCTCTATCGGTTCCACAATGGGTGGGCCTTCAGATCTGACTTTGGTCCAACTTTGGCCACCCTCAAGCTTTGGATACAATGCTTTGGCACCTTCCCTTACCCATAATCCCTTTGTAACAAGCAAGTTAACTCAGATCTCATTTGCCGTCAAATGCTAAAGACACGGTCCTTGGACCTCGGGCAGTTTTTTGTGGGAGGAGATAAGTGACATTTATTATTAATTTCTCTTTTTTTCCATTGAGTTCTGTCTCTGTTATTCCTTTTTTCTCTGATATATATATATATATATATATATATATATATATATACACACATGTATATATCTTATATGTGTATGTATGTATATACACACACATATATATATATATATATATATATATATATATATATATATAAAATATTTTTATACTTGACTATTAGCTTTATTTGGGTTTTCATGTCTCTCGGACACCTGTTGGCATCTTTTTCCTCACTATCTCTGTCTCTCTGCAGTCCTGACTCTCACCAGAAATGTTTGTTGTTTCAGAGCTGCAGACCTGGATGGCCCCAGTGCAGCATTTGCAAAGTCTTTGGTCACAAGGCAATACTTGTGATATAGGAAACTGGTTTTAAAAGGGCTTCTTCCTTCCTCTGTGGGAGAAAGTACCCCTTCTCACTCATCTGGGCCCTGTGCTGCATCCACTCTCCCTAAGAAGACAGCTGATTGTGCTAGGAGTGAAAACCCTAAAGAGAGAAAAAAGGAAAGAGAAAAAGAAAAACTTAAATTTTTGAAGAAACAAATTTTTGAAGAAACAGTCTCCAGAGCATTCTTCGTCTTAGGCTTCAGCTCCTAAGGTAGCAAAACTCTCAGATCCAGTTCTGGTTTCAGAACCAGTTCTCATCAGATCCAGTGCTCCACTTCTTCTAGAGCCAGTATCCCTTTGGTTAAGATCACCAATCCTCCAGGAGAGGTCTTTTTACTGGATCTTAAGACCTTCCTTCTCTGCTTCGTGTCTCCGCTCAGTCAAGTTCTCCAAGAGTCTTTCTGAGGCTGAAATAGACAAGATGATGAGGAAATCCCTCAGGACTCAAATCCAGTGGGTGGGTCCTCCCAGTTCCAGTCGATACTGGAAACGGGACTGGTTTCTTCACCTCACCATGTTCTAGTTTCTTCTCTGATCAAACCTGCAGTATTGATGCGGTTGGATCAGAGTTCCCTTGGAGGTATGTCTTAGCCAATTTTTTTGTAAAGCTGACAAATTTCTAGTAATGCTGTAAGGTCATTCCCACTGGAGCAAGGGCCCTGCCATGGATTCTGTGGCAGTGGCAACAGCTACCAGAAAGGAGCTAGCAGAAGAGAGTTCTACAGTCCCTCAAGCAAAGAGGAAGTCTGATGCATTGGACAGGTTTGGGAAATGAGTCTATGCTTCAGCTACCTTCACCATCAGGGAGCTGAACTACTTGGCTCATGTCAGTTATTTTTCAGAGTTCCCTTGGAGGTATGTCTTAGCAGAGTTGAAGACATGGTCTTCTTCAACTCCAATGGTTTCTTTGATTCACTCAGCTCTGAACATTTCAGAGCCTTCTGTATTTCAGTGCCATGTGGCTGACATCTGATCCAGGGAAGTTGGTTCAGTGCCGAGACCTTCAGATCTGTTCATCTCCTTCTGGGCTTCAGTGTTGGACTACTTTGCTCCTCCACCAGCTTCAGAGACTGGTTTCTCAGGGCAAGCCTTCCATAGGGATCTCTGCTCCTTCATTGAAGCTCCCTGGATCTGGCTCTGGCTTGGCCTCTGATGCTTTCAAAATAGCACTCTGTCGATTCAGAGAGCAGACTTCCATTTCAAACTGAGATCCATCCTTCTCCCGCAGGATTTCCCTGCATCTTGAACCTGCTTATCTTGTCCCTTTGGGACAGCCAACATCTAGAAGCCTTAAACCCTGGACGAAGCTTTGGTTGAGGAACCCCATCAGCTTCAGAGTCTCTCTGAAACATCCCATCAAAGAGGTATGTTGGATGCACAAGTGTAAAAAGAGACGCACTGATTCCCCTCAGGAATCAGTCACAGAAGCTACTGACTTCGATTAAAGGGAATGGGCCCCTAGATCTCCTCTTGAGGATGTTGCATTCAGAAAAAAATTTGGAACTGCTCAAACAGAAAGGAGAGGGGGGTCCACTGAAGCACATTCCCAAGAGGAGTTAGTATTCATTGAGGCTTTCAGAGCTGGCACACCTACTTCTTGGGTTGTCCCTCCCACTGACAGGATTGTAGACCTCCTGTCCAAATGGGCATGGAAGGAACCAGACATAGCTGAGCCAATTTTTTGTAAAGCTGACAAATTTCTAGTAATGCTCAAAGGTCATTCCCACTGGAGCAAGGGCCCTGCCATGGATTCTGTGGCAGTGGCAACAGCTACCAGAAAGGAGCTAGCAGAAGAGAGTTCTACAGTCCATCAAGCAAAGAGGAAGTCTGATGCATTGGACAGGTTTGGGAAATGAGTCTATGCTTCAGCTACCTTCACCATCAGGGAGCTGAACTGCTTGGCTCATGTCAGTTATTTTCAGAGTGTTCCATCCAAAGAGCTCTCTAAATCTCTTTCAGCATCCCTATCTGCTGAGCAGAGGAAAGGTATTGACTCAGTTGACTATCCTTCAATCCTTATCTAATGTCTTGATGCATTTTTATTTTTGATGTCATGAAAGGTGCTTCTAGACCAGCCGACAGCAGCATAACCATTAATAGACATGGTTGAATGTGACTTTGTGATTTTGCAGAACATTTCAAAATGTCCTTTAATGCCCCTTATGATGGATTGGCACTCTTCAGTCCGAAAATGAAAGAAATGCTTTCCAGGAGTTAACAAGATGTAAGACCCTGTTTGCAGTAGAAATCAAGATGTTCTTCGTGTTTCACTGTTGCAGTCATCACATTTGGGTTATCTGCTTGCAGTAGCCTTTAGTCGGCCTGATTATCGAAGTCTTGGGTCCTGTGTCGGATGCTGTCTCATCTTCCATGACGTCAGGTAGTCAGGGGTATAAAGCATGCAGCTGATGCCATTACATCAGTCTTTCTTGCCATGCGGTGCCCGAAGCAGAAGCAGTTCACAAGTGCCAGTTTGCCAACTCCTGAAATTTTCATTTTCCAGTTTCAGAACCGAAGTCTTCAACTAAGCTAAGCACCCCATTGGGGAAGCTTTTTCTTGCTCTAAACAGATGTCAGTAAAAGTTAACAATTGTATTTCTTGTGGAAAGCAAATACCTCATAAAGATTTTCATTCGTACTGCATTCCTTGCTTAGGCCCAGACCATGACGTACCTCACTGTCGGTTTTGTGCCTTAGTCAAACCTCGAACTATTCGTCGACTGTTTATTTATGCTTCTAAATATTTTGGTACTCTGTTCAATTATCCAGAAATGGCTTCAGTAAGCCACCCGACTACCGACATTCCAAAAAAATGCAAAGATAAAGACAGAGACAGACCGCATAGGTCCAAAGCTGCCGAAGATGCTTCTCCTAAGCTAGTCGCCAGTTCACCGGTACTCAGTGAGGTGCTTTCGCAGCCCCTGATACCCGCTACTTCGGATTCGCAGGCCTCTACTGAGACCCATTTGGAGTCCAGTATGCTGCCAGATGCTTCTTTGACTGTGGAACCTGCGGATGTCTCAACCTTGGATGGGTCCGGAACCGCTGTGCAGGCACCAGCTTCTGAGGGTGTATTCAGGCCTACTGACTTGCATATTAAATCAACGCCATCTTCTTCTTCAAGGCCTAAAACTCGATCCTTGCCTAGAAAACCGACGCCCAGACCACATGGTCAGGCCCCTATGCCTAAAAAACAAATGCTAAGAATGGCTGAAGACCTTATTACTCTAATCAGGGGAAACCACCCTACCCCCTCTAAGAGACCTAGGACTGATTTTCCTTCTGATCAGGACTCTGAAATTTCTGTTTCCTCTGATGACCAGGATTTACCCTTATCTACCTATGAGGATTCTGATGCAGAGGACTCCATTCTCTCTGCTTCCCCTCCAGAGGATTTCTCTTTTGGTGAAACCTTGCATACTCTTAGAGAGCATTTTCGATGGGAGAGCCAGGATTACTCTGACTCCAAAAAAAAGGCTTAGGGATTTCTTACTCCTGCCCCAACACAGACCTTTGGCCATCCCTTCTGTACTGGACATTGTTGATGATGCCTTCCCGGAATCTAGCCTGGCCCCTGATTCTTTACCTCCTGCTCCCAGAAAATCTGATAGGTATTACAGGGTTCCTGACTCTCACAAGTTCCTCTATAAAGATCCTACTGTAGATCCTGAGACTATTTCACAGGGACCCAAGGGCATTAAAGCTACTACTGCCAAAAATCCTACCCCCTCTGATAGAGATTCCAGGGTGCTGGATAGATGGGGTAAGAAGGTATACACTTCTGTAACCTTGGCCATTAGGGCCTTAAACTGCCAGTTTCATATGTTAAAGTATCAGCAGCATATTATTGGATTGCTTAAACAGAAAATGATGTTGATTCCTGACTGTGCTGAAAATATTTACAGGATTTAATGCATTCTGCTGAACAAGTTGGAAAACATACTTTGCAAGTGTGGTTTTGATTTATTAGAGGCATCTTGCAGGGCTGCTGTCACTGGGTCTGTACTTAGAAGGCATGCTTGGCTTAAGGAGCAATATTTGCCAGATCATGTTAAAGCTAAATTGCTGGATGCTCCCTTAAACCAAGACCGCCTGTTTGGCAACAATGCAGAAGAAGCACTTAAAAAGATGGAGGAAAATGTTAAATCTATGCAAACTGTTAAGGATTTCCTACAAGTACAGCCTCCCAGATTTAGTAGGCAATGGCCCTCTAAGAATTGGTCCTTTCCTGCCTCTTCCAGGCCTTCTCAGTCCAAACCCAGAATCAGCAGAACACCCAGGCTTCAGTCCCAAGGTATTCACAGGACTAAGCAGTGGTGGGCTCCCACTTCCAAAGCAGGAAGTAGTAAGACTTCCCCTATGGTAAACTGTCTCAGTGACTTCACTTTAAACCTTCCAAGCCCTGCACAACTGACTGTTCCTTTAGGGGGAAAAATTGCCCTGCAGGCAAAAAAATGGGAATTCATTACCCAGGACAAATGGGTTTTAAATATAGTTTCCCAAGGATACAGATTCCACTTCCACTCCTTACCACCCCCAAATGGTTGGCCTGATCTACCCCCAAATCAGTGGGCAGAGGCTCAAAAGCAAGTTCTCTCCCTTTTAAGCATCAGGGCTATTCAACCTGTCCCAGAAGAAGAATTGGGACAAGGTTTCTACTCAAGACTTTTTCTGCTACCCAGAAAAGACAATTCCTGGCATCCTATCCTGGACCCGTCTATCCTACACACATTTTTGGTGATCCCAAAATTCAAGATGCTAACTCTTCATCAGCTGCTTCCTATGCTAGGCAAAGATGCCTGGTTGGCAACACTGGATTTAAAGGAAGCCTTACCTGCACATCCCAATAAGGGAATCTTGCAGAAGATACCTATGCTTCAAAGCAGGTTACATGCACTATCTGTTCTCTGCACTGCCCTTTGGCTTATGTACTGTGCTCAGGGTATTCACAAAGTGCCTAGCTCCAGTCATTGCATTTTGCAGGAAAAGAAATATTCAGATATACCCATACCTGGATGATTGTCTAATTCAGGCAGAAAGCCAGGACATACTATTAAATCATCTGGCATTTGTAAGGAAATTAACTTCTCTGGGCTACACCATACATGAAAATAAATCACATCTTGTACCCTGCCAACAAATTGTATTCCTGGGCGCAAGCTTGAGTACAACTTCCCAGATGGCCTACCTTACACCAGAAGCAAGTTCATTTGACAGCCTACTTCAAACTACTGGCCACAAAGACCCAGGTATCTGCAAGGAAAATACTGCAAGCCCTGGGGTTCATGGCCTTCTGCATTCTACTAATTCCATATGCAAGACTGCATATGAGGAAATTAGAATGGTATCTAAAAGCCTATGTTATCAGCATTCTCGGGATCTAGAATCAATGATTCCTATCATACCTTGTCTACAGATAGTTCCTTTGGTGGGCAGAGGCCTGCCACCAAAACAAGGGACTGCCATTCATTCTACCCCCTGCCACCCAAACCTTAACAACAGACGCATCAGACTATGCATGGGGGGGGGCTCACTTGGCAGGGAAGTGCATTCAGGGCAAATGGTATCCAAGTCAAATGCACCTGCATATCAATCAAAAAAGAAATGTTAGCTGTACAGAATGCTCTGACAGCCTTCAAGAACCACATTCTTCCAGGACAATTATTGGCAAAGATGGACAACACCACTGTTATGTGGTACATGAACAAGCAGGGAGGAACCCACTCATATCCTCTCTGCAGACTAGCCATGGCTCTGTGGAATGCAGCCTTGAGCCACCAAGTGCACCTACAGGCTCAATTCCTGCCAGGAAAGCTAAATCCACTGGCAGACGACCTAAGCAGAAATCTCATGGACCCACACGAGTGGAAACTGGAACCAAAGATATTCAGCATGTTGAGAAACAAATGGGGGAGCCCAGAGATGGACCTGTTTGCCTCCTCCCAGAACTACCAATTGGACAAATTCTGCACAAGACCTCCCCACAAACAAGCTTGGAAAGTGGATGCCCTGTCCTTCACCTGGAAAAACCTATCAGTTTATGCCTTTCCCCCTCTGCCTCTCTTCTCCAAGGTACTACTAAAGATCAAACAGGACATACCAAAGACAATACTGATTGCACTAGACTGGCCACGCCAACACTGGTACCCCCTCGTGCGCAGTGTGTCACTGCTGGCACCATGGCACCTGCCCTGATGTCCCAGCAAGAGGGCCAGATTCTGCACCCACAGCTTCAAACCCTGAACCTGGCAGCGTGGCTCATTACCTGATCTCTCCGTTACCATCCCTCAGTAAGCAAGTGATGGATGTCATTCTGGAAGCAAGGAGGCCTAGTACTAGAAAATCCTATGCTGAAAAATGGAAAATATTCTGTTCCTGGAGCCAAACTCAAGGGATGGGCACAGAAGCACCCAATTTACCTCAGATTATTCAATACTTAACTGAGATGCTTCACAAGAGCCTTTCCTTTTCCTGCATCAAAATTCATGCCTCAGCCATTTCAGCTCATTACAATACAGAATCTTCTCTCATCCACTGCTGAAGCAGTTCCTCAGAGGAGCCAAAAATTTAAGGCCACACAGGAGAGCCCCTACTCCAGCCTGGGACCCTAACTTTGTACTGGAAAAGCTCACTTTACCTCCCTTTGAGCCAGCTGCAAATGCAGAATTGAAATTCCTTTCTTGGAAAACAGCCTTCTTCTAGCTATCACTTCTGGCAGTGGAGCCTTTCATCATCTTTCATGTGGACAAGGTGTCCCTCAGGACCAGTCCCTCCTTCATGCCCAAGGTTTCATCCAGTGTGGGCCTTAATCAGTCCATTCACTTGCCAACCTTCTTTTCTAATCCACAGAACAAAGGGGAACAAATACTGCACTCCTTGGACGGGCATAGACAACTTAGATTTTTACTTGGACAGGACTAAACCTCTCAGGAAATCTGAACAGCTGCTGGTTGCATTTGCTGCAGGGGCAGAGGGGAAGGCCACTTCAAAGCAAACCATTTCTAAGTGGATAGGCCACTGCATTCATTTCTGCTATAAGCACCAAGGAAAACCTACCCCACAGGGGATAAGACCACGTTCAACCAGGGCTGCATCTACCTCTACAGCCTTTCTCAGAGGTGTCCCTACCAGAGACATCCTAGAAGCTGCTACCTGGAGTTTTGTACATACCTTCACCAAGCATTACCACTTGCCAATTTTTTCTAAATCCAGAGCTGGCTTTGCCACTGCAGTCTTGCAGGGCCTTATAACTGGCCTAATGCTATCTAATTACCTCCTCCCATCCTTAGCTTTGGGAATCTACCCAAATGTTATGACTGCAACAGTGAAACACGAAGAACATAGTACAGTTGTGTACACTTACCATAAATGTAGATGTTCGAGTGTATTCACTGTTGCAGTCCTGGATGTCCTTCAAGAATGCAACTGCAGTCATAACATATGGGGGTTGTCCTGCCTCAGGCAGCCCTCGGTTGGCCGGATTCCAAAGTCTGGGTCTGGCGTCGGCTGGTGTCGCCTCCTCTCCGACGTCAGAACGGCTGGAGTATAAAGGCATCGGCTGACGCCATCTTCTTCAGTCTTTCTTGCCGCGCGGTGCCCGAAGCAGAAGCAGTTCGCAAGTGCCTGTCGGTCAGCTCCTGTGTTTTCAATACCAAAGTCATCTAAAAGCTAAGTACCCCGTTGGGGAACATTTTTTCTTGCCTCAGCTGATGTCAGAACAAATTGAGAAAGTTAATAATTGTTTGTCTTGTGGTAAACAAATACCTCATAAGGATTTCCATTCCTATTGCCTACCTTGCCTGGGCCCAGACCACGACGTCTCGGCCTGTGCTGCCTGTGCTTGCTTTAATAAGCGCACTCTCGGGCGCCGGGCAGAATTTGCCGAAGACTTTTACGGCGAATCTTTCGCTTATATCATGCCGTCGGAACAACCGACTACTCAATCTTCCAAAAAAACGAAAGGACCGGGACCGACATCCTCGGCCCGTGTCCTCCACCGATACCCCTCCTAAACTCTCCGCGAGTGCTTCGGTCCCTTCAGAAGCGGTAATTCAACCGCTCCAGACTGACGACACAGCTTTAACTCGTGCTTCGGTCTCGGAGTCTGCACCGGTGCCGGTTGTTGACTTTCCTCCAGAAACCGAAGTTCTGGATCTACCCGACACCATTCCTGTGGACAAGGTTACTCCTGCACGTGGGGCAGCTAGGCCTCCTGTATCCATGTCCATCAAGGCCTTTGCATGTGCTAAGGCCGCCAGCCAGGCCAAGGCCCATCCTAAGCCCACTGCCCAGGCCCCTTCTTCTGATAAACAGATCATGTCTCTTGCTGCAGATCTTATTTCTCTTATCAGGGGGTCTCAGCCTCATCCAGACAGAGGCTCTCAGCCGCCTGCAGAGAAAAGGCCCAGAACTGAGCAGGCTGACAACCTCTCTTTGGATGAAGCCTCTGGGGATTCTGAGCATTCAGATACCCAAGAAGAATCCTTCCAGGCCTATGAGGACTCTGATGCTGAGGAATCAATTCCCTCTGCCTCTCCTCCAGATGATTTTTCGTTCGGTGAAGTCCTACACTCTATGAGGGAGCATTTTAAATGGCAGGGTCAGGAATTCTCTGATTCCAGGAAAAGGCTACGTACCTTCCTCAAGCTACCCCAGCACAGACCTTTAGCTATCCCTCCAGTTGTGGATGTCCTGGATGATGTTTTCTCCGACTCCAGTGCTAACCCTGATTCTCTCCCTCCTGCTCCTGTCAAGCCAGACAGATATTATAGGGTCCCTGACACCCACAAACATCTCTTTAAGGCCCATTCTGTGGATCTAGAAACTATTTCACAGGGCCCCAAGGGAGTGGCTACTTCCACAGCCAAGAATCCACTGCCAGCGGATAGGAAAGCTAGGTCCCTGGAGAGATGGGGTAAAAAAGTTTATACATCTACCACCCTGGCCATGAGGTCACTTAACTGCCTTTTTCATATGTTTCAGTACCAGGATTTTTTACTGGATGATTTACAGAAAAAGCTAGCCTCTCCTGAGCCTATTGATAGAAAGGCATTGCAGGATCTAGTACACAACACTCAGCAGGTTAGCAATCATTTTCTTCAGTGTGGTTATGATGCATTGGAGGCTTCATGTAGGGCAGCTATGACTGGGGCTGTTATACGTAGACATGCTTGGTTAAAAGAACAGCCACTGCCAGACCATGTTAAAGTAAAGTTACTTGATGCATCTCTGGAAAAACAGAAGCTTTTTGGTGCTAATGCACAAGATGTGTTGAAGTCCATTGAGGAAAAAGCTAAATCAGTACAGACAGTCAAAGATTTCCTCCAGGTTCAGCCACCCAGATTCAGCAGGAATTGGCCTTCAAAGAATTGGTCCTTTCCAGACACTGACAAGTTTTCAAGGGGAAAAAACAGGCGTGCCCGAGGTAGAGGGCAATACCGAGGCTTTTACAGGGGCCGCCAATGGCAACCACCAAATCAAAGAAGTGGCGCAGGCAGTCCAGCTGCACCACAAGGACAACCACAATGACTTGACTTTCATACCATCTACAAAGGCTCAAAGAGAAGCACCTTTGGGTGGAAAATTATCCTTATTCTCAAAAAAATGGCATATCTTAACCAAGGACAACTGGATTCTGGATTTAATAGACAAAGGTTACAGATTCCACTTCCATACCTTACCAATAAGACAAGGCATGCCAAACCTGCCACCTCATCAAAGGGCAGAGGCACTCATTCAAGTTTCAAAGCTGTTAAATATAAAAGCAATAGAAAAGGTCCCTCCACAGGAACAAGGCCAGGGATTTTATTCAAGACTGTTCCTTGTTCCAAGAAAGGAAAACAAATGAAGACCTATACTGGACTTGTCTACTCTAAATTCTTATCTCATTGTGCCAAAGTTCAAAATGCTGACATTGCAGCAACGCCTTCCCATGCTGGGCAAGGGGTCTTGGCTGGTCACTCTGGACCTCAAGGAGGCATACCTGCATGTCCCAATCAGACAAAGCTGCAGAAGATACCTCAGATTTCTTGCAGGGACAGAGCATTATCAATTCTCAGCATTGCCGTTTGGCTTATCTACTGTGCCCAGAGTGTTCATGAAATGCCTGGCATCAGTAGTGGCACACTGCAGACTCCAGGGGATTCAAATATACCCCTACCTGGATGACTGCCTCATACAAGCAGACAACAAGCAAACCTTGATAGCAAACTTGGACTATGTCATTCAATTACTACAGGCCTTGGGATACACAGTCAACATTCAGAAATCAAGACTTCTGCCATCCCAACAGATCATTTTCCTAGGAGCCAAACTGGACACAAAAACACAGATGGCTTATCTCACAGAGGAAAAACAGCAGCAGTTACCAGAGTACTTCAAAGGCCTAACAAAGCTCTCCCAGCTGACTGCAAGGCAAATCCTGCAGGCCCTGGGGTTCATGGCATCTTGCATTCTTCTGATACCTTTGGCAAGACTTCATATGAGAAAGCTGCAATGGTATTTAAAAAGTTTATGGTCCCAACACAGCCAAAGCCTAGAGGACGTAATCCCACTCATTCCATGTCTGCAAAGAGAATTTTTGTGGTGGGCTCAAGCAAGTCAGTTAAACAAAGGCATGTCTTTCAACAAACCTCAAGCAGGTCAAATGATTACAACAGACGCCTCAGACCATGGATGGGGGGCGCACATGGATGGCAGATGCATTCAAGGTCAATGGACACCAAGGGAAAGGCATCTGCACATAAACCAAAAAGAGATGTTGGCAGTGATACATGCAATCGAGGTTTTCGAAAAATCACTTCAACAAGGACATTTGCTAATAAGGACAGACAACACCACTGTTATGTGGTATATAAACAAGCAGGGAGGCACTCATTCTTATCCCCTCTGCAGACTAACAGGGATTTTTCCCAAGTCTGAAGATACATTTGCAATCCCAGTTTGTGCCAGGCAAGGACAATGTACTGTTGGACAACCTGAGCAGAAATTTCTTGGATCCACACGAATGGATGCTGCATCCTCACATTTTCTCACAAATAACAAGGACATGGGGAAGACCGGACATAGATCTCTTTGCTTCTCACATGAATCATCACCTGGAAAAGTTCTGTACAAGGACCCACCATCCTCTAGCCTGGAAAACGGATGCTCTCTCCTTCAGCTGGAAGTCCCTAACAATTTATGCATTCCCTCCTCTACCACTGCTGACCAAGGTGATACTGAAGATCAAAGCAGAACAACCAACAGGCATTTTGATAGCTCCAGACTGGCCAAGGCAGCACTGGTACCCATTGCTGTTGAGCATAACTCGGACCAAACCGTGGCCTCTGCCCCTATGGCCTCTACTTCTAGCACAACACAATTACAGGACGGTTCATCAAAACCTGAGAACATTGCATCTGACAGCCTGGAGGTTACCATAACTCCTTCCAATATCTCTCTTTCCAAAAAAGTTCAAGAGATCTTACTGGAAGCATGCAGACCTTCCACCAGAAAAACCTATTCAGCCAAGTGGAAGAGATTCATCATCTGGAATGCTAACAGGGGTCAGGATACAACAGTATTGAGTATACCTCAGATATTGGAATACTTGGCAGAAATGTTTCATACTGGTCTCTCATATTCTTCCATAAAGATTCATGCCTCAGCAATCTCAGCAAAATACAGTTGTGATCCACCTGTGTTTTCACATCCTTTGCTAAGACAGTTCTTAAGGGGGATAAAGAATATCAAACCTCCCAGGAAACCGCCAGTACCTGCATGGGACCTCAACTTCGTCTTGGAAAAATTAACTCTTCCTCCCTTTGAACCAGCAGCAACTTCAGAAATGCAATTTCTCTCATGGAAAACGGTTTTCCTATTGGCAATCATATCAGCAAGAAGAGTCTCGGAGATACAGGCACTCATGGCAGTACCTCCTTTTCTCATTTTTCATCAGGACAGAGTCTCTCTAAGAACCAATCCTTCATTCATGCCAAAAGTAATTTCCAGGGTGTCTCTAAATCAAGCCATTCACCTGCCTACTTTCTTCCCCAATCCTCAAAACAGGGGGGAAGCACTGCTGCATACTTTGGACATACACAGGCAACTACGCTACTACTTGGACAGAACTAAGGCCACCAGAAAGTCTGACCAACTATTTGTAGCCTATGCTGCTGGAGTACAAGGAAAAGCAATCTCCAAACAAACAATTTCCAAATGGATTGGACACTGCATCAGATTCTGCTATTCCTTTCATGGAAAAGGTGTGCCAGCCAATATTAGGCCACACTCCACCAGAGCTATAGCCACATCCACAGCTTTCCTAAGAGGAGTGGCTACAAAGGACATTCTAGAGGCTGCTACATGGAGCTCCATGCATACATTTACCAAGCACTACAACCTGCCTTTATACTCCAGATCCCGAGCAGGCTTTGCTTCGGCAGTCCTGCAGGGCATTTTAGCTACACCATCACTTTCTTAGTTCCAACCACCCCAGCTTGGCTATGGTATTCAACCCATATGTTATGACTGCAGTTGCATTCTTGAAGGACATAGTACAGTTTTGTACCTACCATAAATGTAGATGTCCGATAGATATGCAACTGCAGTCGGATTCTCCCACCCTCCTACCCCTCTGCAACCTTCTTTATGGGTCCACTACCCCTATTCCTATTAGCTGGGGGTATCTCTATGGTGTATCTGTTTATTACTGTTGTTCATGTCTGGAATTCTTTATCCATTCACCAAATTTAGCCTTCCTAGGAGGGCACCTGGCATCTGGGGCAAGAAACACTGAAGAAGATTGTGTTGGCTGATGCCTTTATACTCCAGCCATTCTGACGTCTGAGAGGAGGCGACACCAGCCGACGCCGGTCCCAGACTTTGGAATCCGGCCGACCGAGGGCTGCCTGAGGCTGGACAACCCCCATATGTTATGACTGCAGTTGCATATCTATCGGACATCTACATTTATGGTAGGTACAAAACTGTACTTTACCCTCCCTCCAGCCCCCTGAATTCTATTGACCATACCTCTATTCTTGTTTGCTATGCTTAAGGCTTTTTGGTGTATTTGCTTTTTTGTTGGAGGTGTAACCTTGCATATAATTGCTTCCCATTATGGGGGCACCTGACATCTGGGGCAAGAAAAACTGCTGTAATGACATCAGATGCATGCTTTATACCCAACTACCTGAAGTCATGGAAGATGAGACCGCATCCGATGCAGGACCCAAGACTTTGATAATCAGGCTAACAGATGGCTAATGCAAGCAGATAACCCAAATGTGATGACTGCAATAGTGAATACACTCTAACATCTACATTTATGGTAAGTGTACACAACTGTACTTTTTTTACTCTCAGAGGACCTTTCAAAGGATCAAAACAACTGGAGGAAGCTTTGGTTCCATAAGTTGCAATGGTTTGTTCCTGACACTTCTGGAGACAGAGCCCCTTGTAACAGGGGGATCTCTAATGGTGAACATTGCCCTTGGGGCAGAGGTGGTCTACAGAACCAGGGCTTTCAGTGTTTATTCTCTGAGAAGTCTTACCAGCACTACATTTGCCCGACTGCCGCTGTCTAGAGGCAGTTAGGGGTATTTATTCCTGCACCCAACAACCTGGGTGTCCATAACCCAAGATATATGGGTGCAGGGGGTAATAACTAGAGGCTGTCTAAGTCTCTCTGTCTCCCTGTATACCTACAAAGAAACTTCTGGATGTTCCACCCTTATAAAGGGAAACGGCTACTTCAGAAGTAAGGAAGCTTCTAAAGAATTGAGTCATCCAAGAGGTCCTACCAAACCAGAGAGGATCTGAAATTTACTCAAGATTCTTTTTAGTGCCAGAGAAAAATGGGAACCTAAGGCTAGTCTTGGACCTCTATCTAAACACATTTGTAAAACAAAGTTCTGGAAGGTCATGGTACAATCTGTTTTTCATTTATTTATTTATTTACATTTGTTTACCGGGAAAGTCAGACTGGGCCAGAAGCCCATTTTCAGCGGAGGCCTGGGGAGAAAAGCTCCACAGAAATATAAGCAATATACAATAATTAGATAGTACAATAGAATACATACAGTAAGATGCCGAATACAGATCTTCTAGTTAGTCTGTACAAAGTAGTATTCAATACAGTTTTCTGGTAGATACAGGTTCAAAAAGAAAAACACAAGCATTTCAGTGAAGATCACTGTAAGAAGAAGTAAAAGTTAGTAGTGTGTACATATTAAATAATAGTTATGACCAAATGAGATTTCCTTTATATATATTTATTTTTGAGTAGTAATAAACACTGAGGAGAGGGAGAAAATGAGGCAAGGAGTGTACAGTGTGTTGAGAGAGTTATAGATATGTTGTCAGTCAGGTTTGGCACAGGAGCAATGCCAGTTCTTGGATAGATGTTCAAATAATAGTTGTTTGAAACTGGTAGATTCAGGTGTATTTTGGAGGGTGTGGAGTAGAGAGTTCCATAACTTGGTTATTTACTTTGAGAATAGGGCTTTACCATGAGTGTTGTTAGCTTTGTTTACTGTGAAAATGTTTCTGTATGCAGATCTTAGACTTGGTGGGCATGAGTAGGGAACAAGTTCCTTGAGGGATAGGCAACTGTCTTGATGGAAGATGATTTTGTGTGTGAATTTAAGTTGGTAGAGATGAAAAAGGTTAGGTAGCTCAAGCCAATTTAATTTATGTAGAGCAATACAGTGATGGGTTTGGTGGGGAAGGTTGGCTGCTAAATTGGTTATTTTGTGTAGCAAGTTTCCAATTTGGTTGTCTGATTTTTTAAGTTGGTAAAGAGGGGGAAGCATATAGGAGCATAAAGAGGAGGAAGGTTCTGCATATGGTTAGTCTGGTATTGTCAGTGAGGAATGGCCTGCTTTGCTAAGGAAAAATAACTGGATACACTCTGTTGACCTCCAGGATGCATACTACGACATAAAGATGAACAGATGATACGATACAGAAGGTTCTCTCACTTCAAGCTGGGAGCCAGACATTTCTATTTCAGAGCCCTGCCCTTTAGTATCACCATACCACAGCTCCCACCCCTGAGTGTTCACCAAGTATATGGCAGTGGTTGCAGCTCACCTGTGACTGCAGGGGTTCTGAATGTTCCCTTATCCTGGACAACTGGCTCAACATCACCCCCTCCAGGAATCTACTGTTTCCCGCCATGGACTCTTTCTCATCCTTTGCTCATATCTGGGGATCACTGTAAATACAGTTAAGTTCAAATTACAGCCTGTTCAATCCTTGGAATTTCTTGGAGCTCTTTTGGTTTTGGAACTTCAAATTGCCAGGCTCCCTCAAACCAGAGTTTCAGCTCTTCACATTCATGCATTAGGGGTGTTATCTTGTCAGAAGCCACCAACAAGACCAATATTATGCCTTTTACGCTCTCTGGCAGAGAAGATTACCCTGGTCCTACTAGTCAGAGTTCTGCAGTGGACCTCATCAGTCCAGTGGTCTTATCAGACAACATCCCATGTTATTTTGAGTGTCAGTAACAGAGATTTGCAGATCTCACATCCGCTGGTGGTAACATTCACCATTTGTATCTCAGAGACATCCTTTTATTCTACCTTCACCCCAAGCCACAGTAACCACTGATGCTTCCCCCCTGGAGTAGGGGACATTTCTTGGGAAAGCCAGTCCAAGGCATGTAGCCCCCAGCAAAACCCAGTCTTCACATCAGAATTTTGTAGATGAGAGTAGTCCTTCTAGCGTTGCAGATATTCAAGGACTCTATCCCCTTGGGTGTGATATCTTTTCATACAGACAACATGTTGGTGGTTTGGTACATCAGCAAACATGGAGGAACCCAATCTTATAGCCTGTGTTGAGTGACCATAAGAGTATGGGTATGGGCCATGTCTTCCCACCTCCTTCTGATAGCAGTGCATATTCCAGGAAAGTCCAGTAATCTAGCATAGATGTTGAGCAGGTCTACCCTTCCTCATGAGTGGCTCCTCAATCCAGTAATAGCAGAGTGCATGTTCAGCCACTGGGGCTGACCGTGCTGCAGTCTGTTTGCATTTCCCCACAACACCAAGTGCAGCAAGTATTTTGCTCTGATCCCTGTCACAGAGTGATGCTCTGGTCCGCAGTTGGCCCTCCAAACTCCTTTATGACTTTCCTCCTATCCATCTAATATCAAAGTCTCTACAGAAAGCTCTTTTGAGGAAGGTCACAGTTATCGTCATAGCCCCTTACTGGCCTTGACAGGTGTAGTTTCACTTCCTCTGGTCTCATGTAGTACACTCTCCTTGGGTACTGTACCTGGCTCCAGTTTTGGGTCACCTCACCAGGACATTCAATGTCTCAGACTAACCGCATGATTTCTCCAATTCTGATGATGGTGAGGCAGTTCAGGTTTTCTCCCTCTGTCAATCCTATTTTAACGTCTTCTCAGAGACCTTCCACAAAGGAGATGTACAAAAGTAAACGGAGAAGATTTTCCATCTGGGCCCACAACAAAACTTTAGCTACTTTTCACCCACTGTCCTGGCTGAGTTTATAGCATTTCTTTTTTTTTTTCCGGGATGGGGCTAGCTATTCCACTATCAAAGTACAGCTTGAGTCTATTGTTTTCATATCGTGAAATACCTAATTCTCATTGTGTCCCTCAGACTTTCCAAATCCTTCCTCAGAAGTACTTTTCTTCTCTGGTCTCAACTCAGGGAGCTGGCCCCACCTTGGGATATTACTATTCTGTCACATGCTTTGACTGGCTCTCACTTTGAACCTGTGGCTAAAGTAGATTTGAAGTTCTTATCATGGAAAACATTTTTGGGGGTCATCACTTCCACCAGGAAAATTTTTGAGTTTCATGATTTATCTTCAAAACCTCGCTATTTGATCTTCCACAGAAATAGTGTCATTGAGAATTAAATTGTCATTTCTTCCTAAAGTCGCTTCTGAATCATCAGTCAGTCAATCAACTTTCCAGTATTCTTTGCAAATTTCTCCAACAAAGACACACATTACACTTGCTGAATATGCACTGCCAGTTACATTTATATTTACATAGAACTGGGACAATCAGGAAGACTGACTAGTTATTTTTCTCCAGCTAAAATGGGAAAGGAAGTGTTCAAAGTCATGTTCTCCCACTGCCTTTCAGACTGTATCATTTATGCCTACAAAGAAAAGGGTTTGTATTTGTCCAAAACTCCTAAGGTTCACTCAGGGAGCTGAAGCTACTTCTACAAGCCTTTTTCTCCAGGGTAACCCTTAATGACATTTGTGCTGGTGTTGCTTGGTGCAAGGTTCATACCTGTATTTCACATTATAAACTGGACTTGCAGTCAAGGTCAGGAGCCTCTTTTGGTTCAGCTGTGCTCCAGAATATCGTTCCATGCAATGTCCCAAGGAGTTATAGTAGCTGGGGACTTTGTCCCATCAATTGAGGAATGGATGGAAAAGACATCAGATGAAAGTTATGTAATCACCATAATGATAAATCGGTGTTGTCTGCTTTCATCCTTCCCCCATCATTATTATTCCTTTCACTCCTTCTTGGAGTGACCTTACTGAGCTGCCTGTAGTTACTATGTTTTATTTTCAAGCCTACATATGACAGCTGGTTTCCTTCTTTATTTCTGCTGTGTTGCTTGGCCTTCTGTTAAGTCTCCTGTTAGATTTAGGGAAGTCTGAGCTTTTTCCTGGTATTACTGGCAAACTCAATCTGAAGTGACTTGCTTGTTACAAGGGGATTATGGGTAAGGGAAGGAACCTGAGCACTGGATTTGAAGCTTGAGAGTGGCCAAAGTCAGATCTGATTCAGCTCCAAAGACCCATCAATTGGGGAAGGACAGTAGCAGATAACACAAATTTATCATTTTGGTGAGTACATACATTTTGGTTTTATTTACAAGTATTAAATTCATAAGATTTGTTTGTTAATGTTAAGTGGAGTTTGTTTTTTTTGCAAATAATCTTTTTCATGCAGGGAGGTGGTCAACTGTTAGAGTGCAAAAGATTCTTAAGAACTAAACAAAAATGCATAACTTCAGTCTCTAAATTTACCAATTGTTGCTGCAGGTTCACTATGAGTAATGACTCGCACAAGTGGGGGACTTGCAGAGCTAACTGCATGGGAAGAGTAATTTTAATTAGTTTTGGCATGTGTTATACTGAAGATGTTACAGATGATTATAATGATTCCACCGATGGAGTCTGCACAGTCCACTATAGGGAGGTAGCTCTGCCATTAATAGTGCACACTCACAATAAGGTTAGATGCCCATAAGTAAATGGTGAAAAATCTATCCTTTTTTATTAAGTTTTCTTCTATTTTGTTTTATCCCATTCAGTGTTGTAATTTGGAGTATTTCCTGTTGGGGTTTCTGTGTACTTACCTCACCAAGGAAAATCAGCTTGGAAGATGGTATAGCTCTTAACAGAGGCACTGAGCGATTCTTATTAATGCAGTTTGTAGGGACCTTACTCCGGTGAGCTCTTAGAAGAAAATACAGCTGCAGTCCCAAGTATTCAGTTAAGTACTTGGGACAAGGAAATTCTGTTTAACAGTAAATATCTTATTTGTTTATGATGTCCCTTCTCCGGTTTAGGAACTTGATATCAGGCTAAGAGGCAGAGCAGCTTTCTTTTCTCTTTCGACATTGCTCTCACTCAGTGAAGTCCTACAATACTTTTAGCTCAGCAGCTTGAAAATGGGGGGGGGGGGTAAATTTTGGGAGCAGTTAGAAAGTCAGTATAGAGCTAGGTAATTACTTTTTTTTTATTATTATTAATTCAGGGAAGGAGAGCACTTTTTACACCGTCTCACAAGCAATTGAGGTTGCTACCACCTTACATACAAGATAGAAGTGAGGCATAGTGTTGGTGCTAGACTAAGAGCAAAGGCGGTCTTCTTGGAAGGTGACTTGTATATAATATAGATAGTTAATGTGTTTTGTAGGGGTTAACTATGAGTTGAAAGGTTTTGGGGGGATTGGACCAGAAGGAAGTGATGGTGGGGAGGGTATTGAAAGTAGAAAAGAAAAGTAGACTAATAATGATTAAGAAATGGGCAGAGCTCTGAAATAGGAAAGGGGAAGAGTTTTTCTTGAGTTTCACCCATGCAGCGATCACCAGACTAGAGGGGTCATACAGAAGAGGATGGAGGGGGAGAAAAGGTTAAGTAATAAACCACCTATAAAAAGGAAGAACAGGGGAGTTGATAACAGGGGGAAGAGTTGTTGATAAGAGGAGATTAATTCTGCAAAAACAGTGGAGCTGAAAACAGTAAATTGGAATGTGAATGAGATAATGCATTCTGTGAAAAGGGACAAGTTACTAAATGTTTTGAAGTGGGACATTTCAGAGCTGATTTCATTGCAAGAAACTCACTTAAATGAGGAACACCGAAAGGTAGGAAGAAGGGGAAATATATAGTGGCAGCAAGTGCTAGTTATGAAGGGGATAGAAGAAGAGGGCTAGCAGTGCTAAGATGCCAGTCATTATCATATGTTGAACATGGAATCCTAGAGGGGCAGTTAAGTGTTTAGCAGCAATAAAGGACAAAATTCAAGGTATTAGGTTTATAATAGCATAGATATATAGATGAATGTGCGTGTATATGTATATATTACAGAGAGAGAGAGAGAGAGAGAGAGAGATGTATGTTTGTGTGTGTGTGTGTATGTATATATATATATTTCTCAAAATGCAAATGAATCTTCTTTGTGAACCATTCTACTAAAACTGATTTACTTTCAAGAGGGAATTTGTTTTTTCTTTATAGCAAGGGACTGGATATGGTATTTAGTACTGATATCTGGGTAACAATGCCTCCACACAAATCAAGAGTGCACACATATTATTCTCCATGGCATTCAAGATGGTCAGGAAATGACAGTGGGTATATGAAAGTGGAATATTCAAGCTGAGTGAGAGAGGTTGAAATAGCCCCATTAACTTTTTCTGATCATGCACATATGACAACTTGGTTAGATCTGGGTAACAGTGAAAGGTTGGATAGGCATTCAAGATTTCCCTTATTTAGACTGCAGGACAAAAGTTATAGGGATTGGATTATGAAAGTACTGTCGAAAGAACTAGATGAAATGAGAGGTAGATGCAGAAGCATGGGATAAGTTAAAAAGCTGGATCCAGGGCAACATAAGAAGTAAAGAGAAAGTTAGTCGAGAATTAAGAATAGCGGAAGATAAACTGACTCAGGAATTAAAATCTCTTCAAAGGACTGATGATAAACAGGGCCCAAGAGGAGAGGAGAGAATGAGACAGTTACAGTGGAAACTGCAGAAGAGAGAAGACAATAGGATTTGTATGCAGCACACAACTCTAAGGTATGTAAGTTATGTCAACTTCCCAAGGGCAGTGAGGGTGCTGGCAGGGAGGTTAAGATGTCAGGAAGAAGAGAGGTCAATACCCTTAATAACTGACCCAATGACTGGAGACACCCATACTAAGATGGGAATGGTACTTAAATTTTTTTAGGAGGTATTATCAATAACTATAAACAACTGAGATGAAAAATGAATCGAATATGGATGCACTGGTTGAGTCTATTAAATTAAGTCCCCTTACCCAGTCTGTCTCCTATTGAGCAAGATAATCTACTCAGAAAGGCAAGTCAGGAAGAAATAAAGGAAGTGATGGGCAGGCAAAGAACAGCAAAGTCCCTGAGACTGGATGGCCTCCCAGTGGTGATATGGAAAATGGGAGGCACATTATCGCAAAAATGTGTGGTGTTGAAGTGTGGGAAGTAGGTGAGGTTCCTGTTTCCTGGTGTCGGGGGATAAGCAGCTGTAATGCCAAAGGAAGGTAAGGACTTGAAACATCCAGGATTGTAGCGTTTTGAACCATGACTGTAACATTTGTAAAAAACCTGGCAAAGGTGCTCCCAGGGATGATGCATGGGGACCAGTGTGGTTCTATAGAAGGAATGAAAACCTTTTATAATATTCTTTGCACCTTAATGATAATGCAGGATGCACAAACCTGGAAAAAGCCAGTAGCCCTGGATTAGTCTGGATGCTGAGAGGGCATCTGACAGAGTTGAGTGGGTTCATCTATTTGTAGTACTGAGAAGTTTAGCAATATCAGACACATTAGCAGATCTTGAAACAACACCACAGATCAGCCAGTAAATTCAAACTTTTGGAGTGGTCTACACATTAGCAGATCTGCTACAAGGAATTTATGAGGGGACAACCGTAAGGGTAAAGAATTGACTGGAATGTTCTGAATTGTTCCTCCAGAGCAGAGGAGACTAGACAAGGATGCCCCATATCTCTGTTGTTGTTTGCAATGTATTTGGAACCTCTAGAATAAAGAGTTAGGCAGTTTCTAATTAAAGGATATAAAGGGGTTGGGAGGTTGGCATAATGGTTAAGGTCCAGTGGATATAAAAAGTTTACTCATCCCCGTTAAAATGCCAGGTTTTTATGATATAAAAAATGAGACCACAATAAATCATTGCAAAACTTTTCCCACCTTTAATTTGACCTATAACCTGTACAATTCAATTGAAAAACAAACAAATCTGTTGGAGGAAAAAAAAAGAAATAAAAAAAGTACGATACACTGTTTGCATAAGTGTGCACAACCTTAAACTAATACTTTGTTGAAGCACCTTTTGATTTAATTACAGCATTCTGCCTTCTTCGGTAGAAGTCTATCAGCATGGCACATCCTGACTTGGCAATATTTGCCCACTCTTCCTTGCAAAAGTGCTCCAACTCTGTCCGATTGCTAGGGCATCTCTTGTGCACAGCCCTCTTCAGGTAATCCCAGAGTTTCTATTGGATTTAAGTCTGACCTCTGGCTGGGCCATTCCAAAATTTTAATTTTCTTCTGGTGAAGCCATTCTTTTGTTGATTTGGATGTATGCTTGGGGTCATTGTCGTACTGAAAGGTGAAATTCCTCTTCATCTTTCTAGTAGATACCTGAAGGTTTTGGGCCAAAAGTGACTGGTATTTGGAACTGTTATAATTCCCTCCACCTTGACTAAAAACCCCAGTTCCAGCTGAAGAAAAGCAACTCCAAAGCATGATATTGCCACCACCATGCTTCACCTTGGGGATGGTGTTCTTTTGGTGATGTGAAGTGTTGTTTTTGCATCAAACGTACCTTTTGGAATTGTGGCCAAAAGGTTCAACCTTTGGCTCATCAGACCATAACACATTTTGCCACATGCTTTTGGGAGACTTGATATATTGTTTTGTAAATTTTAGCCAGGCCTGGATGTTTTTCTGTGTAAGAAAAGGCTTCTGTCTTGCAACCCATCCCCATAGTTCAGACCTATGGATAATATGGGAGATTGTTGTCACATGTAGTACACAACCAGTACTTGCAAGAAATTCCTGCAGCTCCTTCAGTGTTGCTGTTGGTCTCTTTGCAGCCTCCCTGACCAGTTTTCATCTGGTCTTTTCATCAATTTTGGCAGGACTTCCAGTTCTTAGCAGCGTCACTGTTGTCCCATATTATCTCCACTTTTTCATGACTGTCTTCACTGTGTTCCATGATATATCCAGTGCTGTGGACATTTTTTTGTACCCTTCTCCTGGCTGATAACTTTCAATAATGAGATCCCTTTGATGCTTTGTAAGTTCTCTGCAAACCATGGCTTTTGCTGTAGCAGGCAACTGATTAAATGTCAGGAAATCGTACTAGGACAGCTGAACTTTATTTGGGGTTAATCAGAGTCTCTTTAATTGATGGCAGGTGTGTACTCAAGACTGAATGCTGTAATTAAATCAAAAGGTGCTACAACAAAGTATTAGTTTAAGGGTGTGCACACTTATGCTACCAGCGTATTGCAAGTTTTTTATTTTTTATATTTTTCCCCTAACAGATTTGTTTGTTTTTCAATTGAATTGTACAGGTTATAGGTCACATTAAAGGAGGCAAAAGTTTTGAAATGATTTATTGTGGTCTCATTTTTCCATTTTTTATGTCACAAAAAACTGGCATTTTAACAGGGGTATGTAAACTTTTTATATCCACTGTATTTACCTTACAGACAGAAGGTGCAGGGTTTGATTCTCACATGGGGTGGTTGGCTAGGCTTAAAATGGCCCACAAGGGCAATTAGTCTAGTACTGATGTATGAGTTTAATGGGAGAGAAGGGAGTTAAAAATAGCAATGTATGCAGATAAAGTCCTCATTACTTTACAGGACCAGCGAAAAGTCTCTCCAAACTGTTAAATCACCTAGATGTATTTGATAGATTCACAGGAAATAAAGTAAACAAAGATAAGACAAAATATGATGAATAAGCCAGAGCTAATAGAATTAGAAGCTCAATTTGAAGAATTACAGGTACCATGATTAGAATATCTGGGAGTCTGGTTGAGACAGACTGTAGATGAGTCTAGTGACCAAATAGTTAAGGATATAAATAAGTGAGATATGATTTAAAATAGTGGAGAGTACTCCAGCTGTGCAGGGCTAAAATTCTTTCCACACATTTATACAAGCTACTGCATAGGAGGGGATAAAAGGTGAAGGTGTATCAATCTCAATGGAAATCTATCAATCTAAATCCAGAAGAGACTTACATCAAGGCTGGTAAAGTAACATGATTCACTAGAGCTTTTTCATGTCCAAAAAAAAACATCAGAAAGGTCCCATACCATATATTAGCTAGCTATATAACTCTGTCTATGACCAAAGAAAGCAACAATGCCTATCTGCGGGAACTAGAATCATTCAGTATTAAAACCAATACCATTTTCATAGCTGATCTAAACTGTCCAATTATAGACTGGGAAGCCAACACTCCCACTGTGCACAAACAGATATTCCTGAAATTTGTCAATACAAATGTCCTGGAATAATTGGTCCGAGTACCCACTGGGGGAATAACATATTGGATCTTGTCCTTACTAATATGGGAGCATCTTGCACCATCCCATATTTAGTCTGACCGTAAAGTGGTCTCCATCAAAATAAAAGTGAAACCAGAGATCCCTTCCACCCAAGTTACTTTTAGAAATTTCTTCTAAGATGAACTAAGTGATACATTGACAAGTCTTCAAATCCCCACCAATCCCAGTTAACCTCATGAATACCCAAAAATGTACATGACCGCACTATATCAGCATGTAAACAGCTGCATAGATGCAGCTGTACCCCATAGGAACAAGTGCAGGGCAAACCCCAGAAACAAACCCATATGGTGGAATTGTAATATCAACATGCTTTGTAATAAAAGGAAAATAAATTTTGATCAAAAGTAAGAAGAGTAATTCCCAGACTGTTAGAGCCATTGTCACTGAAATAAACTCTGGTGCTAAGTGAAATCCATCAAAGCCAAGTCTGATGCTAAAATAGCTACCCAAGCCAAAGACAATTAGAAGGCATTTTTTAGTTCTGTTCATAATCTCAAAAGCACAGTGCAGCAATACACTAAGCTGATTGTGAATGATGTTACCTACACTGAAGCTGAAGATAAAGTTAACCTACTGGCCAATAAAATTTAGCTCTAACTTTACACCTCTCTCTCCCCTCCATCTGTCCTTCAAGATATACGTGAAACTGGCTCACTTCCAGCTGTCACACAAGACTAAGTCCTAAATAGCTATCAAAGGCTAAAAACACCATATCAGTGGGCTCTGACAATATTCCTGGATGCATCTTAAATAGCATAAAGTACTATTTAGCCACATCCCTAACAACAATATTTAATCTCCGCCTCCATACTGGTTTTGTACCAAGTGCAGGGGAATGACTGTAACTGTTCTTCATTCAAAGGAAGATCTACAGATCCAGGCAATTACAGACCCAAAAGTCAGACCAGCCTAATATACAAAGCCATGGAAAAACTGATCCTAAATTTATCAGTCAGGACATAGGGAACCTCCAAACACTGGACCCATCTCAGTTTGGGTTTGTCAATGGCAGGTCATACTTAACCTGGTGGATTTAAGCAATGGATGAAGGCAGAATGGTACACACCACATACCTCAACCTGGCCAAAGCTTTTGACACAGTTAACTTCTCAGGCACAGTAGAAGAACTAAATAAACTGGGAATATACCCCTGTGTTACCTGCTGGATTGCCAACTGGCACACAGGATGCAGATAATAAAAATAGGGGAAGTTACCTCCACAAAGAGAGCAGTCACCAGTAGAGTCCCACAGGGTTCTGTGCTGGGACCTCTCATATTTGGCATTTACTTTTCTGAAGTAGAAGCCAATACCAAAGGGCTCTGGCTGGCTAAGTTTATGGATGACTGCAAGCTATTAGCAGTCATTGAATCCCAAATGACTTAACCATCCTGCAGGAAGGTTTGTCTCAAATAACTGGTGTCAGAATCATAGTCTGAAATTAAATGTCAGATGGTGCAGTATTGTATCCTTAGGGACGTCCTCTACCCCAGGGAACTACCACATTGACAATATGCGCCGAAGAGTAGACCCAGTTGTTTGGGACTTGGGAACTTATGTGGACAGTGACCTAACTTTTGACCAAAAAGTGTCTATTCTTGTAAGAAAGTCCTTCTGTATTGCACAGTTTATAAACAAAAGGATTTGTCTAGAACTAGAGATGTCATTATTTCCCATTACTCAGCCCTCATTAGGCCAGTCATTGAATATAATGCCCCCTTGGGCATGTATCTGTCCAGACACATGCAACAACTGGAATGCCCACAGAGATACCGTGCTAAAGGATACAAGGCCTAAACATGTCCTACATGGATTGTCTCAAAGTCCTGTCAATATACTTTGTATCCTACAGACTGTTAAGAAGTGACCCTTGTCTGGCATACAAGGTATCCTCTGACCCATTACTGATGAATTTACTGCACATCAGCAAGTCATATGGCATCAGAAATACTTGATCTAGGGATCTAAACCTCTTCTGCAACATCAACAGAATGGTTTAGAGAGACTGGTATATTTCACAGAGGATACTGCTGCTATGGAATAGACTCCCCAGCCACAATAAAAAAAGTGAATCCCTGTCCATTTTCAAGCACAGTTTAGATGTTTGGATGGAAGCAGAAAATTTACCCCAGGACTGCCCCCTGTGCTACTACTGGATAGATGCAGCTCCTAAATACTTTATCCCATGCATGGGTCCCCTCAAATTATCTATGTTATGATCCCAGTTTTTCTCATTAGAGGTAATATATAATTATTGACCATGGGATGAGTAAGACCAGTCTATAACCAAATGGGATAGGTTATTTCAAGCGCAAAAAGGAAAATTGGCTAGGCTTAAAATGGCCTACAAGGGCAGCTAGCCTGGTACTTACCTGTAATCCTATAAAAAGTAACCTAAACAACTTCAGACAATTAAATATAGACCAGCACATTAGATTCCTTCATTAGCTGATATTACCATATATATATTATACTACTGTCAGGCTTTGTAGACCCCACTAGTTATGCAGACAATAGGACAAATAAAGAAATTGAATGAGGGCCTTTTTTGGGGGTGACACCCAGAGTAGGATTGCATGGGGAAAAATGACCATGGTTAGAGAAAGGAGAAGACTGGGAGTTGCATATCTAAAAATGTATATGGAAGCCTCACATTGGCAAAATTTGGGATGATGTCAAGATGAGAATTATGTAAAAATGTGGAAGTAAATGTTAAAAGACAAAAAAAGATGGTTGGGAAGTAGAGAAATACTGGATACATTTTTTTTGGGGGGGTGACAAAGAAAACATCATGTGCTGCTCAGGATGAGCCAAGTGACTGGTAAGGCTTGGAAAAGTGGCAGAACCTGTAATTGGTTAGCAGATACGTTGCCTTTAGGGAAAAAAGAGGCTAGATATACAAAGAAAAACAAAAGTATGGTGATAGCAAAGAAAATGGAGCCAAATTAAGTACTGGGATCAGTTAGTTCAAAAAGTGGAATTAAAGGGATGGGCAGAATGTAAAATTGATTGTGTTGCCAGCGGAGCTTCAGAGAAATTTTGAAGAGCTCCATCAGGAGTTAGGGAAATCAAATTGGAAATGAGTGCAGGAAAATGAATGGCCTCATCTTGTTAGGTGGATAACATGTATGAGGGCTAGAAATATAAGAAAGAAATGCGAATATCTTAACTATATAGAATACTACAAGCAAATGAGGATGGGAACAAGAAACATAAGAATTCCAGGGAGTAAATAATAGAGAGCAATGTCTCTCCACAGAAATGGATGGAAAACATGGCTAATACTGGAAGTTTAGAATATTTGCTTGGTAGTGCTTGCACCAGTATTTTTACACCCCACACAGACTACAGAGGATGTTCCACACTATACAGAATAATTGCTGGAGATGCAGAGATTGGCTGTACATCTTCTAGCATTTTAATAGTTTAGTCAGATGTAGGTCAGCGTTACAAAGTTTATTCCAGAAATTAGCTAACCTGGAAAAGATTCTAACTAAAGGTCTGTTCTTTTTGGTTTGGGATACTGAGTATAATAAGCCCCCAACAGGTTAGTTGAGTTACTATTAGTAATTGTGTTGGTGGCTAAGAAAGCTGTAACTAGAAGTTGGAAAAGTAAAGAATCCTGACAGATTGAGGAAGTAGTAAAAATAGAGAGTATTTACAAACTGGAGATGGAGATGGATTGAAGAATAAAAGAGATGGTTGACCAAAATGAACAAGGATTAGAGATAAACAGAGTTGGGATAGTAAACTGTAGGGTGCAGGAAACATAATATTGCCCCTGAATGTCAGTAATAGATGTATATTGTGGGAGGAATTAACCAGAGGGTTACCACCAAAACCATTTGAGAAAGCAGTAATTTCCAGTAGTTAAATTTGTAGTTGCAGTTTTTCTATTTATTTTTTTCATTATCTGCTCATTTCTTCTGTCATTCTTCGTCCTTAATTTTACTTATTCTAATTTTTTTCTTATTATTCTGTGAAGTGTTACATTGGATAAAATATATTATTAATTAATTGACAGGAACGCAAACTTCACATTGTTTTTTATTTAAGTCTAAAATAACTAATTTTAAACTGAAGTAAAGTGCCTTTTAACTGCAAGAGATAAATGTATGAATGAGAAACTCTAACCAGTGGTTTTGGGCCACCCAGACTGTATAAAGTTTGATTACGAGAATAAAATGATAGAATGGGTCATTGCCATTAGAGATTAGTGAGAGAAAAAGGCACCACGCATGAGGGCTGCCTTGTTAATTAGTGGAATTATTGTTAACCCTTTTTCTTGTAATAAAACGTGTAAATTGTTAACAAAAAAAAAAAAAAACAAATCTGTAGTGGAATGTGCCTTGATAATCTCTGGAATTATTTTACCATGGTGGGAATAATAAAAGAAAAAAATAAGGAACATGCAACAGATGATTGTCCGAGTTGACACAGCTTGTCCTGTTCTAGGAAGTACATTGCTGTTTAGCTTTCCAAAAGGACTAAGTACTAACTAGATAATATATCTGAGTTGCATAGCCATGTCTACAGTATAGAGAAACCTTTTGTTGCTGGTTTTAAAGTTCACGAGAGAATAAAGGGAAAATGATGGCTAGATTCAAAGCAAATTTTGGAAATACTATAGCCTTGAATTGTGGATGGGGGTTATTATAGATGTAAATCTGTCTTTAAGGAAAACCAAATATGGTTCATCCACCATGAGAACCTGCAACTTGGATACTCTTGCAGATGTCAGAACAGTAATCCTAACAGTCTTCTAAATAATGAACCAAAAAGAAAACAGCCAAAAGAGCTTGTCGAAATGAGGAAGGACTTTACTTTTTCAACAGAAAGATCCCAGAAAAGTGCCACCTGTATACTGGCCCCTTCAAACCCAAAACCCCTTTCTAGAACAGCCAGAACAAAGAATCAGAAGAAAGAGGCAGTGCCATGGGCAGGTATACTGAAATGGCCAATATATGCACCTTACTAAAGATGCAAGACAAGCCAGAAGACAGTAACTTGCATAAATATACACGGAACAGTGGTACAGAATTCTTGAGTGAGCCCTGACTATGATTGTGGCACCAGCTAGTAAATCCTTCAAAATTAGCAACTAGAGATTTACTAGTAGCAGGGTTTATTGCCTCCTTTAGTAGCTGATGCATATCCCCAAAAACAATGTACCTAAAAAGTATCAATGTAGAATTATCCAGGCAATAAGTTGTAAATTATTCAGACTGGGATGTATCAAACTCCCCCAGTCTTGCATGAGTAGATCCAGTATGTAAGGAAGCTTGTGGTAATTGCCCTTTGTCAATTCTATAAGAAGAGAGAACCACTGTTGCCTGGGGCAAAAGCGAGTCACCACAATGACCTTTGGAGAGTCTTTCTGAATCTTTAGGATGACCCTGGTTATCAGCAGAATGGGTGGAAATGCCTATAGGTCCATTCATAGGTTCATAGGTTTATACTAGGCTATCTGCCCTAAGGCATTTATAAGCCTAGCCCAAATTTTCAAAGGAATTAAAATGCATCTGTTTGCCAGGCCTGCCTGCAAGTAGTCCCAGTACAAAATATGTCTGTCTGTTTTAAAAGGAGGCAACAGATTCATCTGAGGTGTTCCCCACAACTGCATCAATTCCTGGAAGACCCCCCTCCCATTAAGTTTCCATTTAAGAAGGTTTGTTCTGGTCCTGCTCAGTATTTCTTCTACAACATTTTCCTCTGACTGAACGTAGAAAGCTTGAAGGATTAAACAATGCTTCAGAGTGACTTCCTAAGCCACCATAGCTAACCTGCCTAGAGAGTATGACCTGGTGTCTCCCTGTTCATTTATGTACCACATCCACTGTGGTGTTGGCTGTAACCACCTGCAAAGGTCCTGGGGACCACAGATGATGAAGAGATTCTGTAGCTTGCATCTCCTTAATGTCCATCTGATTTGTTCCAAGGATTCTGTAATTTTACCTCCATTGAAACAGCACCCCAAGCAAAATATGAAACGTCTGCTGTGACTGATTGATATGGGGTTGGAAGACAGAGACAGAGAGAATGGTAGATGTGGATTCAGGGAGATCCGTTCTGTGCACCAAAGTGGTTCTCTTTCCTCACAAAACCCAAGATTGAAATTAGAAATTCTAGTGGGTGTGAATGTTGGGTCCACATAGTTTTCAAAAAACATTGGATTTTTCTCATGTGCAACCTCGTAGGAGGAATCATAAATGCCATGAACCCTAAAATCCTGAAATACTCTTTGGCTGAAGTCTAATACTGATCTGAGAGGCTCAGGAATAATTCTAGATGTAAGTCTACTTTCTCCATCTTTAGAAATGCCTTTTTCAAGAATATATGTTAAAGGCATCCCAGAAACGTAATCAAATTCAGTGAGATGGAATTTAAGGAGGGCTTTTGACTATTGATCTGAAAGTCCAGGTTGAGAAGGAGGTTTGTAACCCATGAAATGGGCTCTTGACATCTGACGAAGACTCTGCAAAGTTAAGTAAGTCTTCTAAGCAAAGAAATATGTGATATGTATTCTGCAGCATGCAGTGGGCTATCACATAAGCAAGACATTTTGTAAACACCTTGGAGCTGTAGATAACACAAAGGGTAATACAGAGAACTGATAACGTGACCCAGACACAGAAAATCTGAGGAAAGTTTTGGCATCTCTGGTAATTGAAATGTGATGATAAACATCTTTAAGTCTGGAATTACTGTGAAGCCTAGAAAGGGACTGACAGGTAACTGACCATTGGTACTTTTATAAATTAAGAAAGAAATGATTAAGAACTGGTCTCCACCACAAATCTTTCTTTGGTACCAGAAACATCCTGGAATAGAATCCTTCTCCCTTCTGGCTTTGGAACACTTGTTCTATGATCCCCAAAAAAGCATGTGTTGATAAACCTTAGAGAAATTTCTGTTTAGTTATGAGGATGAGGGAGGATTTCCTTAAAAGGAGGTATGTCTATCCAGTGCCACGGGTAACCCTCCTGAACTACTTTCAGAATGGATCTACTTCACTTTGTTGTAAGCTGACAATATCGAGTCTGATATTGTCGGCACAATAATATAGAAAGTGAAGAACATTGTGCAAGTAAACGGAAATCTCCGTGAGGGGAGATTTCTGATTACCTCAATGTAGTGCAGTCACGGAGTTGTTATATTTAAGTAGGGGGGTGTGGGGGGTGCAAGGGGGCTTGACCCCCTGCCTATGCCATTTAGTTTTTTTTAAAAATTTTTTTACGTTATTCGATGTACTTAATTGATCAATAAAGTTCGACCTTTATTGATTTGAGTAAGTAAACTTTCGATAATGTGATATAGATGCTTTCAGAATCCATTTGTATGAAAATCTATTGCCAAAAGGGGAAACTCAGTTTATGGGGCAGATTTAAAAGGGAGAAAGTGTGGGTTGGGGGATCATTGGCATAGTCATTCTAGAGAGGCCTGTCCCATTTCTGATAGGATTCCATGCTTTTTAGACCTCTTTTGTCATTCCTTTTTAGATCCCCATTTGATGGAAGCTTGAAGGGATTGTTTGTTTCACTTTCTGATAAAAGAACAAGGGTATTTGAAGGATTTAGTAAGATTTTTCAGACCCCTTATTTTAAAACCCTGGATCCATTTACCTCTTTCATCAAACTGTTTAAGAACCCGAGTAAGAGAAGGGTCTAATAATATCTCCCTGTTCAAAAGAGAATTCAAAATCTCAGATTTTACTTCGAAAAACTTTTATGTACGCAGGCAAAGTGTCTCACCACATTAGGAGTAGCTGTAGCCATGTAAATAGAGTCAGCAGAATTATACACACTCGTTAAAGAATATTTAGATGCTTGATAAAGAGTAGCAGTAATAGGACTCAGAAAGAACCTGCCTCCTGAAGCTTAAGTAGTAGAAAAATGTCTTATACTGTCCACATAAGTCAGCAAGTACTTCACCATATGTTCCTGGTAATTTAGGATCCTGAAGACTAGTGTTGAAGAAGAGGAAACTCTTTCCAAATTTATCAAAGGCTTTACCATCCTTGTCTGTAGGGGAAGGATTAGCATTGACCAGAACCTTATTAGCAGTGGAGATAAAGTAGAAATAGCCGCTAGGTCAGAAGTGAAGTGAGAAAACAAATACGTGTTAGACTTAGAAACTCTTTAAGGTCTGTCTGCCATTCTGGGGACTGAAGATTGACTATCAAGGTTGTTGCAGGACATAAAGAAAACAAATATGTCATGGCTGGCATACTAAGAGTAGAATGTGGCATATCCACTTGTATCATGGCATAGTGTCTCCTCAAAGAGGCTGGAACATCCATTTGCTCCAGTGAGTATATTTTGTTCATTCTAGACACACTCAGAAGAAGAAAACTCCTTGATGGGATAATCTGAGGAAATACTTTTCTCGAAGTGCGAGTCAGAGGCTAGTGAAGATAATGTAGATGAAGACCTCTACCCATCAGTAACAGAATTCTGTGATAAAACAACCTCAGGAATTGTGGAGCTAAAGTTAATGCCAAAATTATCCTTCTGATTCACAAGATTCAAAGCTTGCAATAATCCACCAAATAAGTTATGGAATTCATCTTTATCAACAGAGACTGTGGTCGGAGATGAACTGTCTAACCTTTGGTATATTTTTCTTATGGACATTCCTTGAAGGAGACTGGCTAATGGATGGCACTTTCAGTCTATGAAACAGGTCTCTTGCCCTTGCAACTTTGAGAAGAACCTCCCAGAGAAACTCCCATACCTGAAAATGAAGGTTCTCCTATGCCTGGCACAGACACTTGAACAGCCAAAGAGGACGTGACTAACCCTCAGTCCATGGTGGCAGAAAAACTAAACCAGACAATCCCAGATAAACTAGCAAGCAGCCTGAGGAACCAGCTGTGGCCACTGCAGAGTCACCCATCAACAGCTAAATCTTAAACTGAGTCCATGGTAGAGGGCTCTAATTTTTTTTTTTGTTTGTTTTATTGTATTTTTCTTTTTGAGTGCAACAGTAGAAGAAAATCCAGTACCAGTAAGGGAATCTATGTTCCTGATGAGGAAGAAGCCTGTTTGCCAATAACCCCGGCTGGAAGAAGTAATTTGGAAGGTAAGTTGTCACAATAATGTTCACAACCAGTGCATATAGTCAGCCTTCTCTAAGCGGCCTCAGTATATAAAAAGTAAAAAAGAAAAGTAAGTCCACTTTAGTTTTCTACAATAATGAAGTGCTGCTACACTAAAATGTCACTGCCTTAAATAAAATGCAGGAAGGTTGTCAAAAAGTGTACAAAAATATAAAATTGATATACGTTCCTTAAAAATAGCTAAAGTTCTTCAGTACATGGCTAAAAAGTACATAAGCAGTACATTTTTTCTTAGTAAGTGCCCCCAGCCAAACTTAATAAGCCCTGATACCAAAAGCTGTTTGTTTACTTACAAGTAAAATACAAGTCACTGGAACCACAAGCAGCTGGTAATTAAGTGGTTTATTAGACTCTTATAACTTTTGAAACTGCTAGTAAAAACTTTCACCTTAAACAAGACTTCTTCAGATATATCAAACAAAAAATAACTTTTGAAACTGCTAGTAAAAACTTTCACCTTAAACAAGACTTCTTCAGATATATCAATCAAAAACTACCATCTACCACTTCTATAATATCAAAGTAGGTCCCATTATGACAGTCAGGCTAGTTTGTGTATCTCCTTCAATAAAGGCTTTAAAGATACATACCAAACCAGGTGAAATATGTGCTCCTAAACTTAAAATCCTATTAAATACTTCCTTTTCAGTGTAATTATTAGTATTACCCTCGTATAGTATTGTCAATTACTCTTAGAATTGAAAATTTAAAACTAGAGACAATAGTTCTGGACATAATGTGTTTATATAGTGTATTTATAACTATTTCTATAGGTGGTTACAGATGTGATCTTTTAACCTCTGGTTTGTTTTTCCCACATAATATGATTGACACGCAACACATCTAGCATGATAGACATTTCTAGTTTTGCAATTACCATATGCATTAAGTCTGAAGATCTTCTTAGAAACTGGATCATTTTCAATTTATCATAACAAATGAAACAACAGAAAGCATATCTGACACATTCAGAGGTACCATTCTTAATTGGCCGAGTCTTCCTTGATATATGTGTGTGCTCTTTATAACATAAGAACTGCTTCAAACTTCGATTATTCTTGTAACTGAAGCATGGTCGCTCAACAGCTGCCATCTGTAATTCAGATATATCATGTAGGATGTGCCAGTATTTCTCAATGATTTTCTTAACACTGGCAGTATTTCTATTGTACATTAACATGCATCTAACTTTACTGTGTGAACATTTATTCAGCAATACCTCTTGGCTAGCTTCTGAGAATAGTAGCTTAGCTCTGGTAGTTCTACAACTCTTAACACCCTCACAAATCTCCAGTACTTTCCACCTATCTTAATCTCTAATAACAAACTCTACAGCAATGTTATGTAATTGCAACTGCATATTCTCATCAGTCATGTTCAGCCTTGCAACTCTATAAATTTGATTCCTAACTATGTTGCCAAATATTAACTGCGGGTGCATATTATCACAATGTAAGTATGCATTTCTCTTAGCTGGTTTTTGATATAAACAAGTATTTAAAGTATTGTTGATACGTCTAAACACTGTTGTGTTTAAAAATTCAGTACTCTGTTGATATTGTTTTTTTTAAACTTAGAAAGGAACATTCTTCTTCTTTCATCTGCTCCTGTTAGGGGTCACCACAGCAGATCAACTGTTTCCATTTCTTCCTGCCCTCTGCATCTTGCTCTGTCACACCAACCACCTGCATGTCCTCTCTCACCACATCCATAAACCTTATCTTAGGCCTTCCTCTTTTCCTGTTACCTAGCAGCTTCATCCTTAGCATCTTTTTCCCAATATACTCTGCCATCCCTCCTCAGCACATGTCCAAACCAATGTAATCTTGCCTCTCTGGCTTTGTCTCCAAACCTTCCAACCTGGGCTGACCCTCTAATATACTTATTCCTAATCCTGTCCATCCTCGTCACACCCAATGCAAATCTTAACATCTTCAACTCTGCCACGTCAAGCTCTGACTCCTGTCTTTTTGTCAATGCCACTGTCTCCAACCCATATAACATAGCAGGTCTCACTACCCTCTTGTAGACCTTCCCTTTCACTCTTACTGGTACTCGTCTGTCACAAATCACTCCTGACACTCTTCTCCACCCACTCCATCCTGCCTGTACTCTCTTCTTCACCTCTCTTCCACACTCACCATTACTCTGAACTGTTTATCCCAAGTACTTAAACTCATCCACCATCGCCATTTCTACTCCCTAAATCCTCACCATTCCTCTATCCTCCCTGTCACTCACACACATATATTCTGCCTTAGTCCTGCTGACCTTCATTCCTCTTCTCTCTACAGCATATCTCCACCTCTCCAGAGTCTCCTCCACCTGTTCCCTACTCTCACTACAGATCATAATGTCATCTGCAAACATCATAGTCCACAGGGACTCCTGTCTGATCTCGTCTGTCAACCTGTCCATCACCATTGCAAATAAGAAAGGGCTCAGAGCTGATCCTTGATGTAAGCCCACCTCCACCTTAAACACATCCGTCACTCCCACCGCAGACCTCACCACTGTCACACTACACTCATACATATCCTGTACCACTCTTATATACTTCTCTGACACTCCCGACTTCCTCATACAATACCACAACTCCTCTCTAGGCAGCCTGTCATATGCTTTCTCTAAATCCACAAAGACACAATGCAACTCCTTCTGACCTTCTCTGTACTTCTCCATCAACACTCTCAGAGCAAACATCGCATCTGTAGTGCTGTTTCCTGGCATGAAACCATACTGCTGATCACTAATCATCACCTCCCTTCTTAACCTAGCTTCCACTACTCTTTCTCATAACTTCATGCTGTGACTGATCAGTTTAATCCCTCTGTAGTTACTACAGCTCTGCACATCACCCTTATTCTTAAAAAAACGGTACCAAAACACTTTTTCTCCATTCCTTAGGCATCCTCTCACTTTCCAAAATTTCATTAAACAATTTAGTTAAAAACTCCACTGCCATTTCACCTAAACACCTCCATGCTTCTGCAGGCATGTCATCTGGACCAACAGCCTTTCCATTCTTCATCCTCTTCATAGCTATCCTTACTTCCTCCTTGCTAATCCACTGCACTTCATGATTCACTATCCATGTGGAGGATAAATATTTATAAAACATATTAAAGCTATCGACACTACCTCTCCATATTAAAAATAAATTGTTCACAAATCTACAATAAAAAATAACATTCCTTGCTAGGCCATTATCTGTGGATAAAATAAAATTCCGTTCCCATATAAACATAATATTTGCATAACTGTTAGCAATGGGTATACCTATTGTTACTCCTCTCTTTTGGACATAAAGTTGTTTTTTGAAATAAAAACACATTGCTCAACAGAACCATATGTAATAAGTCGCATAGCAGATTAATATACTGTTGAGGGTATTCAGTGAAATCTAGCAAATATTATTTCACGTAAGAAACTCCAGTGTCATTAAGTATTACACTGAATAATGAATCCACATCTAAAGTTACAAAAATGCAGTCAGTAAAATGAACATTCTTAGACCAATAATGTAGTTGCTTCAAAAAATGATTTGTGTCCTTAATGATTGCCCCAGTCTTTTCAAAGCCCACTCGTATTTGGCTTTCTGTAAACTTAAATGTGGATTCAGTTACCCACCCTCTAGCCGATACTATAGGTCTAAGTGGAGGCTTAGTCATAGACTTGTGCAGCTTAGAAGCCCATAAATAAATGGAATGATGGGTTTGTTCACCATTAAATAATCAAATGTATCCTTATCTATTCTGTTTTATTTAAAAATTCTCTGTTTTATTTAAAAATTCTCTTTATATTGTTTAACACATTAGTTATAATAACATTACATTCATGCCTTGTAATTTTAGTGTAAGAGAAATGCAATCATGATAGTATGCACCCGCAGTTTATGTTTAACAACATAGTTAAGAATCAACTTTATAGAGTTGCAAGGCTAAACACAATTGATGACAATATGCAGTTGCAATTACTAACACTGCTGTAGAGTTTGTTAATAAAGATTATAATCGACAGAAAGTACTGGAGATTAGTGAGGATGTTAAGAGTTAATCTACTAGAACTAAGCCACTGTTCTCAAAAGCTGACCATGAGGTACTAATGAATAAATGCTCACAGGGTAAAGTCAGATGCATGTTAAGATATAATCAAAATACTGCCAGTGTTGAGAAAATTATTGAGAAATACTGGCACATCCTACAAGATATACCAGAATCACAGATGACAGCCGATAAGAGACCATGCTTTGGTTATAAGAATAATAGAAGTTTGAAAAGCAGTTATGTTATAAAGAGCAGACACGTATATCAAGGAAGACACGACCAATTAAAAATGGTACCTCTGAATGTGGCAGATCTGCTTTCTGTAGTTTCATTTGTTGTGATAAATATTTTACTCACCCAGTTTCTAATAAGATCTTCAGACTTAATGCATATGGTAATTGAAAAACTAGAAATGTTGTTCATCTGGCTAGATGTGTTGCATGTCAAGCATATTATTTGGGCAAAACAAAACAGAGGTTACAAGATCATATCTGTAACCACCTATTTGAAATTAAAAGAGACATAGTTACAAATGCACTATATAAACACATTAGAGACAATGGTTCTGGACATAGTTTTACATATTCAGTTTTAAGAGTAGTTGATAATAGACGGGGTAATATTAATGATTACACTGAAAAGGAAGACTTTAATTGGATTTTTACGTTTAGGGTCACATATTTCACCTGGTTTGAATGCCTATGTATCTTTAAAGCCTTTATTGAAAAAGATACACAAATGAGCCTGATTGTCATCATGTGACCTACTTTGATATTATATAAGTGGCTGATGGTATTTTTTTTGTTTGATATGCCTGAAAAAGCCTTGTTTAAGGTGAAAGTTTTTACTAACAATTTTAAAAGTTGCATGAGTCTAATAAACCACTTAATTACCAGCTGCTCATGGTTCTAGTGACTTCTATTTTTATTTGTTTTTATTTTTGTGCTCACTGGATTTACTTGCATACTGACTGTATTTTTCTGCTTCTGTTTGTTTAGTTAGACAGTAAATACAGTTGAAAGCCAGTGTTCTTAAAGAGACACAGAACCTATTTCTCTCACAAAGTATTAAAACAATTTTGTGTGGATGTTCCCTAAGGGGGACTTCCCTTCCAGAAATGGAAGATCAGAGCCAACCATCAATCCCTTGAAGCCCAGAGATGCTCTCTCTAGGGTGGTAAGAAAGTCTTTTTCTCCCTTGGGGTTCTCGAGTCACGGCTGCCTGGTGTGAGTGTGCGGGAGGGAGCCAGAGTCTTTTGGAGACTAGCAGGCTGTTATATCCTGATCAGGATACAACCTATAAAGCCACAGTCCATTGCAGCAGTGAGAATGATGAACAACTGACTGATCAGTGTAAAGACAGATGGTAAGCATCTGAGTAACTTACATAAATTATTGCAGAGACTGCAAGAATGTGAGAATTAATAAATCTAAATGTGAATTTGGGAAGTCACAAGTTGCATATTTGGGTCATCTGGTGGTGGATAAGAAAGGAAACTACCCATCAGTTTAAAAGGTTGAATCAATTCACATTGGCCTCCCCGAACCACATACTTGTGTGATTGACTATTAATTAGGGTAACATACTGGTTGCTTTTCACAAGCTACTGAAGCAGCGACATGTGAGGTAATGGAAGCAACAAGAAAAGAGAGCATGTACATAATGTAAAGAAATGTTAACTCATCATAAAGTGTTGGTACATTGTGACCTGAATCTACCACACTTCTGTTGTCTTTATGATTGCTTTTATTTTATTACAGTTTGTTTTATTTTAAATTCTGCTTTACTGTAACATTGTGTTCTTGCATATGTAAAAGTTCTTAGCTAGGGCCAGTTATAAAAAAATCCTTTTTCCATTCACTGAATGAAAAGGAATTGAATCTATCTAAATGGTTGGAGCTGAGATGTAGGATTTCCTAGCATATTTAGCACCATTCCTATTCAGCTTTAAGTGCTGTGAGACTACTGCTATTATATGAACGCAGATGATTTTTTTTTCTATCCACCCAATCATAGGTTCATATGCATTTAGTTCAGGGAACTACCGAAGAGTTTAGACCAAATTCCCAGCTGCCCCTAAGTACTGTATAGTAAGGCAGTTTGCTGAAGGTCACACAATAGGCAGATGACTGAAGGAATCAAACCATGCGCTACAGGAGTTATAACATACAGCCATAACCCTCTGCATCAATTTTCAGACTAACCCTTCTATTGTGCTATTAAACTTGGTGACTTTTGAGCTGCCTACCCATACTGTAAATCTGAGTCTGGAAGCTCATCCCAGTCTCATTTCATCTGCTGATTCTACTGGGCACTGAACTGGGAAGGCCCTCCCCTTAGACTGTTAAAAGCTTGAGTTAATCTCTGTTTCATATCATCTCACTCAGTACACACTGTAATATTCCAAGTATTAATTTCTTTTTCCTTATTTTACCTTTGAAATCTGTAACATTTAGGACTAGACTACTGATCAGTAAAGAACATATGAACTGCTTGTCGGGAATCAGCTTGGGATTACTGCTTCTGTTTTGCTGTTCGTGACTAGCAATCAATGGAAAACATGATAGTTTCATCTAAGGTGCCAGACTGGAATTAATTTGATTTCTTTGCTACTGATGAGAAAAGAAGCAGAGGGTTATTGATTTTTGATGATCTCTGAGTGGGCAGTGGGCCTGGTTGCAGTTCTGATGAAAACCTCATCAGGACTTTTGTGGAGCTTGGCTTTCTTTTGTGTCCAGCTGCTGTAGGTTCCATCCAGGTTATCTACCATGAGAAGACTTTAGTAAGTATACTGAACCCACCAACATCTGGATTAATATAATTTTTCAGGAGGCAACCTGTAATTAATGCTACTGTTTTGCTTCTGGGGAGAGAAGGAGTAAAGAATCATTGATTCCTAGCTGCAGCAGCTCACTTGAGCCCAACACTATCTCCACTACCAGATGGATAGTACCTCCAGTAATCAACTCCAGACTTCAAAGGTGCTACTCCCACTTTAGCCCACATTTGTTAGAACATGGATCCATTGATTTACAATTTCCAACTGTCTCTGTAGCCAGTTTGGTTGAAATGGGCATCCTACAACAATATAGTAATTGTCTCAAGTTTACTGATAGCCACTTTCTACTTAAACTGACACAGTATGTGAGAGATGTAGTTATATGATGTTATCTGAGGTAAAGCTCTTGCACAAAGCCACAACAAATAACATGCAGGTTGTCATTGCCATACTAAATCAGTCACATGCAGCTCAGATCAAATGTATACACCTACAAATGCTGAAGCTCTTAAAAGCAACCTGTCTAAACCATAAAGGCTTGAGAAATATAGCCTAAGAAACAAGTACCTTCAGCAGCCTCACAAACCCACACCATAGGCAGCACCCACCATGAAGTATACATCTACTAGTCACACTAAATTCAAAAGCCCAAAAGGCAAATCTCCACTCAAGTTAATATCTTAGTACAGTAGAGAGTCGATTATCAGAAACATCAATTATCTGAATGCAGGCTTCCAAACTTTTGGGTAGGAAAAATCATAAAGGCTAAGTATGTAAACATTGTATATATTTACTTGTGCATGTAACCCACTCGTGTGAAAAATATTCTTTATTGTCCACTAGAATCACTGAATGGTTGAAAACTGTATTCCCTGCATGCAGAAAACACAAGATTTTAGAAGGTTTTTTTTTTTTTATCAGATTCAATTTGTTTGATTATCCAAACTACCCTAGGTCCCAATTAGTTTGGATAATTGACTCTCTACTGTAATATGCACTCCACAGAAGAACAGAATGCACTACCCACCAGACTGCGCAAGGAGAGGGTCGTGGTCAGTTGCAAGGATTCACCACATTACACATGCACTCTGGTCCTTTCTCTGTAAGCATATATGTGAAAAACATCATAGTGCTCATGGGTGTAAACAACTTCAGACATATCTCCTTGGACTATACAAAAGAAACATGATGGAGATGTGAGAAAGTGTCTGAGCCAGGTATGAAACTAACTTTGAGCAGCATTCCACTATCACCAAGCATGATGCAGCAATACGAACAAAAGACATTACTGACTTTAACAGTTGCATTAGCTTCTACTGTCATTCTCAGGACTGTCTACCATTTCCTCCAAGGTTAATATATACATATTGTACTCCTATCTGCTTTGCTAGGGATAGCCTGCACCTACCCATTCCAAGGCATTCATATATTGTCTAAATCCTTGTCCACCCCATTGTGTTTTGTTTTTTTTAATAAGGCAAAGTCAGTTTTTTAAATCTTCCGAAATAACAAAACAGAAACCAGATAACATAGAGGCACTGCTACTCAACACTAGAAGCTTTAACAAAACAGTCCGCTTTCTACAAGCACTCCTTAGCCTGGAAAACATTGATATATGAATCTCCAGATAGATCTGGTTCAAGAGCCATCAGTGCAGGGTTTCAGTAACTACCAGACACTCAGGCCTACTGCACTAGATGAAGGCAATAACGGTGGCAGTGTCTGCTTAGTTTCAAAAAAACTTTTCACTCAGACTCATTAAACAAGATATTTACCTGGAACCCCTCCACATCCAACTTAGTATTAACAAAAACCCTTATCCTATTACAGCTTGCTATAAGACCTCCTCTTTGTACCCCTAAGCCTATACCTCCTACCTAACCAGTATAGATTCCCTAATTAAGCTAAATACTATTCTCCTAGGAAAGTTCAGACACATCTCCATTAACATGGTAGACTTGTACATCATCAAACCTGTATACCCAGACATGTCTGAACTTTATCAGTACAAACCTTCTGGACAAATAAAAATGCACTACAACCAGGGTCAGTAAAATCCTGGGATTGGTCCTTACCAGTATGAGGCAGCTTAGATCTCCAGCAAATTGTAGCTTCCTCCCTGGTTAAATTGGACCGCAAATCAGTCACATTGACCTTAAAATTGAACCATGAAGCTTCTCCCAGTACCTCGGTATTCAGAGATTATGCTAAAGCTAATCTACTAAAACTGACTGATGACCTTGCTAGGCTAAATTCAAAAGCCCCTTTCATCTTGACAGCCCTACTGCTTTTGTGGAATCCTTTAACTCCACATTCTATGCACATGTAAATAGCTGCATAAATGTATCTCATCAGTCACTCTCAGAAGTGACTACAATTCCAAATTTAAAAATAAACCCCCTATAGTGGAATCAATATAAAGAGCCTCTGTAATAAAAAAAAAAATCATTGCATGTGCAAATAAATTTAATTATCAAGATGTCAATAACACTCTTGCTAAACTTAACAAGGAATTCTGAACCATGATCAAATCAACCAAAGCCAAATAATGAAGTAAGGCTAGCCAGGTGAAGGATAACTACAAAGCCAAGCTACTAGTGGACAAATCACATACATGCATCTACACGCCCCCCCCCCCAAATCGCCCAAGAACAAGACTTCAAGGTGTTATCCAAACCAAAAACACTACTTCTGTGGAGTTGCATAACATACCAGGCTACCTACTGGTCATCTTGTAACATGACCTGTCAAAATCCCCATAGAAATTATTCATTATCAGTCCTGAAACAGGCTTCATGCCAAATGAATGGAGAACAGCAATAGTTGTTGTCTTGCACAAAAGTGGGGGTGTCAACAGACCTGGGTAATTCATACACCCATAAGCTGACCAGCCTCATCTGTAAGGCTATGAAAAGGATCACTATGGCATTACTAAATAAGGACATAGGTAAGCTACAAACTCTCAACTCAAACTATTCCACATTCATCAAGGGCAGATCCTGCCTACTTAACCTGGTTAACTTCTTTGAGAAGGTTACTAAACCAATGGATAAGGGCAAATCAGTACACACCATATATCTACACCTTGCCCCACTCTCTTGTATCACAGATACTGTTTCATAGCACCCCAGGGGTCTGAATGGGAAGATGAACTCAGCAAGAAAAAGAGAGTAGTATTGCTGGAACTGAATTCATCCTCAAGTTTTTGGGAGTACCTTCATATGGTGGACCCTGTTTTCACAAAATCTCACCAAGGTGACACTGATATATAGACTATATTTTTATATAGCATATACTATGGAAAGAGGTAACTTAAAAAAAAAAGACAGCTGTATACACAGGTCCCAGGATGAAAAAGGTACCCAGTCCAGATGTACACACTGGTGCCAGGACTGAAAAATGGCAGCGCAGAATCCTCAAGACACAGAAACATTCCTACAATGGAGTTAGACCAGGTTCATAGGGAGGATGGTGCCCCCCTCCCATTTTAGAAGGAAGTAGTAGCCCGCAAAAATCACAAAAACTGACAGGTCAAAAAAGAACCATAAAGATGACAGAGTGGACTGCTTAGGGTAAGGAAGAAATTATGTATTGTTACTATTATTATTATTGTTTGGTGTTTGAAGCGTACTTTACCTACCAAAGCTCCTTATTATCTTCGCAATTGTTTTTGCTGTGCTTTCACTTTGAACACTACTGCTACCTGAGCATTTGTTCATCACTACTTGCAACGCATATTTATTTTGAAATTATATCTACTTGCAACGCATATTTATTTTGAAATTATGTCTACTTGCAATGAATACCTATCTTGAAATTATGTTTCCTTATGCTCTCACCTTTTTTTAGACAAGCTAATAGTGTTTCATTGTATATGTTAACATCTAATGAGCATTGATTTAAGAATCGGCTGTTAAAGGACGTTTTTGGAACATAGATATTGACTTCCATGTTATTCAAACGGCTGAGCCTTCCCTGATAACCCATACTGCATAATTAGCATGGTCCACGTGCAATAAAACCTGCAACCTGCTCAACTATACCTAGTCCCTAATGAGTTGCTTTCTTTACGAGCTCCTCTTACAATGCTTAAGTCATAATTTAACTCAGTTTATTTAGACTAAATATCACTGACAGAATATTGTGATTTTAATCCCTTAGCCAGTATTCATTTTGTTTCACGGAACCCTACATTGTATTGCTCAGCTATCTGGAACAGCTCTCCTCTGTGTATTATTATACCTTGCTTCAAAGTCTAGCTAGCATAATCCTCAAGTATATAACAGCCAACGGCATAACTTAACACAAAATACTTCCTTACTGTGGCATAACATGCAAGGTATCTATGTTCTAACTGCTCATTCCCTGAAGTTATAGAAACTTGTGAGTGCTGTTTTGTATAACTAATTATTATGTTAACATATGTAACTGTTTTTTTCTGAGAGAATTGATGTCTGTGGAATGTTAATTATGCTTGTAATACTAATTTTCCTCCTGTTGTAGACTGATTTATATTAGTCTGTTAGTACCATAAAGTACTGTTGTTTAAGGTGTTCATACAAGTAAACTGTGTCTGTATAACTCTTTTTCCTACTCTCCATATTGCATCTCTAAGCCTTCAATCTTCTCTCTCTCTCTCTCTCTCTCTATATATATATATATATATATATATATATATATATATATATTACCAGCACTGTGTTCCAGTTTGAACATTAGGGCAACTAAAGAAACCACCTAACATCTCCCTGAAAGCATTGACCTTTGAAAAGGCATTGAAAGTATGTATTGACACTGACTATGAGGAGTTACATGTAAAGCAAAAAAGGCATTGAAAGTATGTATTGACACTGACCCTGAGGAGTTACATGTAAAGCAACTACTTCTAAATAAAGTTCTAATTCTGCTAGTCTAGGCAAACTATTCAGGCAGGCTAGCAAGCAGCCTACCCCCCCTTTTTCAAAGCTTTCAACTTTTTCCTCTAATATTCTTACCCCCTTGCATTATCTGATTCTTCTCATTTGCAATTTAGTCCCCCATACCCAACCTAGACAAGACCATTGCTATACTACAAATGGCCACCAGGTGGCACATCATGAATTAACTCTCTATAAAGAAAGCTTTCTGATCTGTAATTTCCTACCCCATTTCTGTAACCTTTCTAATATACTAGCTTCTGCTCTGTAATTTCCTACATCATTTCTGTAAGCTTTCTGTAACCTGACCCCCAGTCACGCTGTTCTTAGTCTCTTGATACACTTATCTATCACCTTTTCTTCTTTCCCCAAGGCATCCTGCTATCAGCGTCCTCTACTCTTACATCCTACCTCTCTTCCTTCCTACCTCTGAATATTGTCCACCTCTCTCCCACCATCAGACTTACCTGTTGGTTTGCTCTCACTTTACTGATTGTCTTCCTCCACATTCTGCTCTCTTGTCTCTACCCGCTCCGTTCGCCCTGCCGGCTCACTCTGCTCCCCTACCCTACCCCCAATTCCCACCCCCCCACTACCTCTACCTTTGTACCCACTAAGCCACACCTACTTCCTCCCAAACTATCATACCCCTCCCCTTCCTCTTCCCATCCCCTCCCACCTTCTCTCCATACTCACATGACAACTTCCCCTCATCCTTCTCGAAACAATTACAAACCTTACCAACACCACAACATGTTTCTAAAATATTCATCCCTCCCAATTCAACTGTTACTCCTTCTAAGCCTCACCTATATTTACTTTCTTACCCAACCTACTCTCATCAACCACTCTACTACTCACTTACACACAACCTTTCATCTCCACACATCAAAATCCTACTATAATAACCAAATCTCTCCTTACCTTTATCCCCTCAACAACAACCTATGTTTTCATTACAAACTAATCCTTCCTCATAAAACCATCTCACCCTCTCTATTCTCCATATCTCCCTCTAATCTTTCTACTTACTCCACTCAAACAAAACAACCCAAACACCTCTACTACCTAACTCAACTTCTAACTGCCATACTTTTATCTGGCGATATACACCCTAACCCAGGTCCAAACCACGCCTCTCAAATTCTAAATCTATCCTATTTGCATCTCTTAATGCATAAAGCTTAGCAAACAAAATCCCTAACCTTCATGCATGGGTACTCCATAACAAACCTGACATCCTAGCCATTTCTGAAACCTGGCTAAAACCCCACATAAAGGATGCCGAGATATTACCACCAAACTACTCAATCATTAGATCAGACAGAACCCACAAAAATGGTGGTGGAGTAGCTCTACTCTACTCATCCTCTCTATGCTTAACACCTTATAAGAAAGTCATTCCCCAGTTTTCTAATGCAGAACTAAAATTAGCTCATCTCCACCTGAATAAACACAAATGTATATGTATAGCCTCTCTCTACATTCCCCCTGGAGATAATATCCCAATATTTGAAAACATCCTCTCCTGGCTATCAACTAACATCTGTAATGAAACTATAATCATGGGAGATACCAATATTAATTGGTCCTCCATACAGTCACCTACACACCCCCTCAACATCAACCTTTTCAACTATTCTCAACTAATCAACTCAATAACTAGGCCATCCAAAGACTTCTCAAGTGGCAACATCTTAGACTGGATTCTAGTCTCCCATCCCCATAACTACCCTGACAGTGGAACCCTTCCTGACCCCCTCAGTGATCATCTTCCCATCTTCACTAGACGTCTTCCGACTCCCTTACAAGTTACTCATAAATACATAACTACCAGATGCCATAAAACTGTAACCCTGAAGCTTTCTCCAGCACCCTTAAATCTATTAACTGGATTCCCTTAAAAACCCTATCATTTGAAAATGCAGTAACTCACTTTAATACTATCTTCCTAAACATCCTAAATAATCATGCTCCCTTAATAACCAAAAGAATAAAAAGGAAAGCCACCCCCTGGTTAACAAAAAATACACTTACTACCATGTGACTTAGAGATAAAACATGGGCACAATACAAGCAAAACAAATCTACATCTAACCTCAATAAATACAAAACTATTCATAACTTAGTAAAAAAACTTATCTCAATAGACCGCCAAAACTACTTTATCCAACTTCAAAACAATCATAAAACTAACCCACAAAAATTCCAAAAATTCTGGGCAGGTATATATTCACTCTTAAACCTGGCACTATAGAAAACCAAACCCCAGGCCAGATTTACAAGACATAGATCTTGCTACCCAATTCAATTCTTTCTTCATAGACTCTATTTCCAAACTTACTTTTTTTACACATAACAATGCACCTCCTACCCCCTCTACTCACAATCAACCTCCCCCTCCAACTCCTTTCTCTCATTCACCCCCTCCTCATAACCAACCTCCCTCTCCAACTCCTTTCTCTCATTCACCCCCACCTCAACTCCTCCCATTTTTGATTAAACCTACTCCAACTTCTACTATAAGAAAACTCCTACAGAAATTAAAACCATGCACCAATGCCCCTCTCAACATTCCCTCATACTACCTCAGTATAGCTGCTGATGCCATTGCCCTCCCTATCAGTATCCTCATCAATCGCTCCATCCAAGAAGGTTTAGTCCCTGAAACTTGGAAAAAAGCTTACATCATCCCTCTACAAAAAGGAGGAAATAATACTAACATCTCCAATTTCCATCCCATAGCCATCCTCTCACCCATTTCTAAAGTCCTAGAGAAATGTATCCACCTTCAACTCCTTCCCCTTCTCTTGGACAACAACCTACTAACCCCTACCCAACACGGATTCAGACCCCATCATAGTACTATGACAGCCCTCCTATCTTTCCTTGAAACTGTGAATAAAGCTAGAGGTTCTGGACTCATTGTACCTACCATTTTCTGGACTCATTGTACCTACCATTCTTCTTGATCTTTCTAAGGCCTTTGATACTATCTCCCATAACCTACTTCTTACTAAACTATCTAATCTAAACCTTTCTCTCTCTTCACTCAACTGGTTTAACAGCTATCTCTCCAATAGACAACAAGCAGTCAAGGAAAAAAGCTACCTCCTCCTTTCTAAATATCCCAACAGGTGTCCCACAAGGTTCTATTTTGGGCCCCCTTCTCTTTAATATTTTCATTAATTACTTTTTCCACGCTATCCCTCAGGCTAATATTATTCAATATGCAGATGATTCCACAATCATCTGCGCTGCCTCATCCATCCCAACTCTTTTATAGCTAACCCAGGATGCCTTCTCCACCACTGAAAATTGGATGAAAGACAACCATCTAGCTCTTAATGCTGCTGAAACCAAACTCATGATATTTACTCCTTCAAAAACTACTAACATCGATCATAAACCATTCTCCATCTCCAGCCAAAATAACATCCCCCTTGAGCTTGTATCAGAAACCAAACTATTGGGAGTCCAAATTGATGACAAGCTTAAATTCAATTCCCATCTACTACAAAACATAAATAAAACCCACCAAAAACTTGGCATGCTCTACCGTCATAATCGATTCCTCAGCTCAGCTACTAAGATTACTCTCTCTACTATATTTCTCCTACACTCCCTTCTCTATGGGGCACCTCTTCTTACTAACCTACAATCCTCCCTTAAAACCAAACTATCCGCTTGTTCCAATAAAATTGCCAAATTCGCCACTTGTAACAAATCATCAACCCACCACTGTGAACCACTCCACAAACTGAACTGGCTAGAACTACCCAACTACCTCTCCTACACCCAACTCACATATGCTCACAAACTGATTTTCCAGCCATCCCTCTGCCCTGCACTCTCGTCTACCTTTAAAATGCACCACACTCAATGACATCTAAGATCAAACAATCAAAACCTCATAGAAATTCATACACCCCTCCACCCTCCTGGACAAAACCTCCTGTTCTTCTCACTAGCATGCTTATGGAACTCCCTTCCTCCCTCCATTCATACCATTACTAGCCTCCCATCCTTTAAAAAATCACTCCACTCTCATCTAACCTCCACATGGAAGTGCTCCTGCTCTCACCCCTCATAACCTACTCTTTACTCTAGTACTTTATCTTCTTTCACTCTAAACACCAGGTAGCATTACTCATGGGCTACCAGTATACTGCTCTCACCCCTCATAACCTACTCTTTACACTAGTACTTTTCTCTTCTGTCACTCAAAATCCCAGGTAGCATTACACATTGGCTACCAGCATACTAACTAACTCTCCTAAAAATATATATATATATATATATATATATATATATATATATATATATATATATATATATATATATTGTTTCTCTTATAACCTGTGTTTTTCGCTCTCTCTACATGTTTAATTACATACCAACACAATAAGAGCAGCAACAACTTTCCAAAAAATCCATGGACCACGAACTTGACCAACGAAGTTTTAATAATAGAACTTAGAAAATACACACAATAAAATAAGCGCTTTCATTTGGCGCCTGCAAAACTTTTTCACACAGTTAATACATCACTTTCTGTAGTTTAAATAGTAATTAATCGTGATGTAAATGAAAAAATGACTTCCCTTTAATCTATATTTAAAGTGCTAACATGAAAAAACAAAAACATACGTAAATTAATCATAAGTTGCATTTCAACAGCACATATTTTTTGTTTAGCATTTTCGATTAGCGTGTTTGTTATGTCTAATACCTTCGTTTCTCTTCTCTCTACAGCATATCTCCACCTCTCCAGGGTCTCTTCCACCTGTTCTCTACTCTCACTACAGATCACAATGTCATCTGCAAACATCATAGTCCATGGGGACTCCTGTCTGATCTCGTCTGTCAACCTGTCCATCACCATTGCAAATAAGCAAGGGCTCAGAGCTGATCCTTGTTGTAATCCCACCTCCACCTTAAACGCATCTGTCACTCCCACCGCAGATCTCATCACTGTCACACTACCCTCGTACATATCCTGTACCACTCTTACATACTTCTCTGACACTCCCGACTTCCTCATACAATACCACAACTCCTCTCTAGGCACCCTGTCATATGCTTTCTCTAAATCCACAAAGACACAATGCAACTCCTTCTGACCTTCTTTGTACTTCTCCATCAACACTCTCAGAGCAAACATCGCATCTGTAGTGCTCTTTCCTGGCATGAAACCATACTGCTGATCACTAATCATCACCTCCCTTCTTAACCTAGCTTCCACTACTCTTTCCCATAACTTCATGCTGTGACTGATCAGTTTAATCCCTCTGTAGTTATTACAGCTCTGCACATCACCCTTATTCTTAAAAATCTATACCAAAACACTTTTTCTCCACTCCTCAGGCATCCTTTCACTTTCCAAGATTTCATTAAACAATCTAGTTAAAAACTCCACTGCCATTTCACCTAAACACCTCCATGCTTCCACAGGTATGTCATCTGGACCAACAGCCTTTCCGTTCTTCATCCTCTTCATAGCTATCCTTACTTTCTCCTTGCTAATCCACTACACTTCATGATTCACTATCTGCACATCATCCAACCTTCTCTCCCTCTCATTCTCTTCATTCATCAACCCCTCAAAGTACTCTTTCCATCTGCTCAATACACTCTCCTCGCTTGTGAGTACGTTTCTCTCATTATCCTTTATCACCCTTACCTGCTGCACATCTTTACTAGCTTGATCCCTCTGTCTAGCCAATCGGTACAGGTCCTTTTTTCCCTCCTTAGTGTCCAAACTTTTATACAACTCTTCATACCCCTTATCCTTAGCCTTCACCACCTCTCTCTTTGCCATGCACCTCATCTCCTTATACTCTTGTCTACTTTTTTCATTTCTTTGACAATCCCACTTCTTCTTCTCCAACCTCTTTCTCTGTATATTCTCCTGTACTTCCTCATTCCACCACCAGGTCTCCTTGTCCTCCTTCCTCTTTCCAGATGTCACACCAAGCACCTTTCTAGCCATCTCTCTTACTAGCTCTGCTGTAGTTACCCAGCTATTCGGTAACTCTTCACTGCCACCCACTGCCTGTCTTAACTCTTCCCTGAACATCACCTCACAATTACCTTTTTTCAATTTCCACAATTTGATCCTTGGTGCTGCCCTCAAACTCATCCTCCTCTTCTTGATCACCAATGTCATCCTACAAACCACCATCCTATGCTGCCTAACTACACTTTCCCCTGCCACCACTTTACAGTCTCCAATCTCCTTCAGACTGGCCCTTCTACATAAGATATAATCCACCTGTGTACATTTTCCTCCACTCTTGTATGTCACCCTATGCTCCTCCCTCTTGTTAAAATACATATTCATCACAGCCATGTCCATCCTTTTCGCAAAATCCTCTACCATCTGACCTTCTGCATTCCTTTGCTTAACACCATACCTATCCATCACTTCTTCATCCCCTCTGTTCCCTTCACCAAAATGCCCATTGAAATCTGCTCCAATTACTAGTCTCTCACCCCTGGTTACAGTCATCACCACTTCATCCGACTCACTCCAAAATTTTTCTTTCTCATCCATCGCACACCCAACTTGTGGAGCATATGCACTAACAACATTCATCATTACACCATCAATTTCCAGCTTCATACACATCACTCTATCTGACGCTCTTTTCACCTCCAAAACACTCTTAGCATACTGTTCCTTCAGAATAATGCCTACGCCATTTCTCCTCCCATCCACACCATGATAAAACACTTTGAAACTGCCTCCATTACACCTAACCTTGCTCCTGTTGCACAACTACAAAAGAAAAAACCCAAACCCCAAAACTTTGAATCACTACTGGCTCACAAATAGAAACACACAAGCAATGATCGGTCTTTAAAGAACAGTGATTTGGAAGTCACATACTGAGGAACAGAAATCAATGCATTCAAACCTTTCCACTTTCCACTCATGCAAATGTAGAATGACTGAAACTCTGTACCAAAATACTGAACCAAAGAAATGTTAATAGATGTTCAAGTAAACTTCAGCCTCTCAGCTGTAGCAGTTTGTCAGTAATTTACTACCAACTGTTCAGAGTCATCATCATAGAATCTCACCTCCTGAGGTACAGCACTGTTCCTGTACAATTATTTCCATTCCCAAATAGTGATTTCTCAGTTGGTGAAATGACTTCTCAGTACATAACTGCACTGTTTATATAAGCTTCCTATTGCATTTACCTGAGACAGTCCATCTGGGTACAGCTGATTTCTAGAGGAGGAGTGGATAGAAATACTCCATGTAAGAAAACATTAGTTCATTCCTTCATTCTGATTATCCATTTCATGGTTTCTGGAGAGCTGGAGCATATCTCAGCACTCAATGGGTTAAGGGAATTGAAACCCTCCTCAGTGGGGTACCAGCCCACTGCAAGATGCATACTTTCACTTACTAGCTCAGAACATGAGCCTCTACATACAGTTTGGAGGACTGCAGATTCTATGGCATACCTTTAGTATGTGGGAGGAAAAGTACAGTTGTGTACACTTACCATAAATGTAGATGTTCGAGTGTCTTCACTGTTGCAGTTATGACTGTAGGGTTCTCCCCTGCCGGCAGGCAGTCCTCGGTTGGCCAGAATCCCAAAGTCTGGGTCCGGCGTCGACTGCTCAGCCATGCTCCCTGATGTCAGAGCACCAGGAGTACAAAGCTGACAGCCGTCACCATTTTCTCCAGTTTTTCTTGCCCCAGATGTCAGGTGTTCCAAAAAGAGTAAGATCCCATACCCTTTGCAAATACACCTCAGAAGAAGGGTGAAGAAGGGAACCACACAAAGGAAAAAATAAGAGGGGACAGGAGGGAGGGTAACCCAGACTGCAACAGTGAAGACACTCGAACATCTACATTTATGGTAAGTGTACACAACTGTACTATGTTCATCGTGTTTCACTGTTGCAGTCATGACTGTAGGGTTGAATCCCAAAGCAAAATAAAAGGGAGGTGGTCATAAAGTAGAGGGGGCGGCTAAAAGGCCCTGCAAGACTGCAGAAGCAAAGCCCGCCCTAGACTTAGAGTAGAGAGGTAGATTGTAGTGCTTGGAAAAAGTATGCACTGAACTCCAAGTTGCAGCTTCCAAAATGTCTTTGGTAGGAACTCCCCCTGAGGAAGGCAGCTGAAGTGGCAGCAGCTCTGGTAGAGTGAGTCCTTATACTCCCTGGGATTTGCTTTCCATGGTGTGAATAGCAAAATCTGATTCCATGAGCAATCCATTTAGAAATGGTCTGTTTGAAATGGCTTTACCTTGGGAACTAGAAGCATAAGAAACAAACAATTGCTCTGATTTCCTGATGTCCTTGGTTCTGTCCAGGTAAAAACATAGTTATATGTGTACATCCAAGGAATGCAAGATCCTTTCACCCTTATTTTGAGGAGTGGGGAAAAAGTTGGCAAGTGAATAGTTTGATTTAGAGCCACTTTGGAAACCACCTTAGGCATGAAAGTAGGATTAGTCCTTAAAGACACCCTGTCTTGATGAAAAATAATATAAGGTTCCACAGCCATGAGAGCTTGCAACTCCGAAACTCTCCTGGCAGAGGTCAGAGCTAACAGGATGGCTGTCTTCCAAGATAAAAAATTGATGTCAGATGTGGCAGCAGGCTCAAAAGGAGGTAAGGTGAGCTTTTCCAAAACATAGTTGAGATCTCAAGCAGGAATGGGTGGAGATCTAGGTAGCGTTAAGTTCTTAGCTCCTCTGAGAAACTGTCTCATGAGTTGGTGGGAAAAGACTGGAGGGTCTGTATTATAATGATCAGAAATAGCAGAAGCATGTATTTTTATGGAAGAGAAAGAGAGACCCTTATGTAAGAGGTCTGTCAGGTAAAGTAAAATCAGAGGAATGTTAGGAATAAGAGGATCTGAATCCCAAGCCTGCATCCAGGAGCAAAATCTTTTCCATTTTCCTGCATAAGATTTTCTAGTGCTAGGACGTCTGGCTTCTAAAATGACATCCATAACCTGCTTGGGTAGAAGAGAATGAATCATAGAACCTGGATTAACCATGCCGCCAGGCTGAGAGTTTTGACATGGGAGTGCAGAACCTGACCCTGGTGTTGGGACAGAAGGTTCGGAGTCTGTGGTAAAACCCAAGGGGGCTCCAGATAAAGGTTTCTCAGTGTTGGGTACCAAAACTGTCGAGGCAAATTTGGGGCCAGCAAGATTATCATCTTGGGCTTGTCCTGTTTGATCTTTAATAACACCCGTGGAAGAAGAGGCAGAGGCGGGAAGGCATACCCCAAGAGGTTTCTCCAACTGAATGATAGTGCATCCACTTTCCAAGCTATTTCGTGGAATGTCCTGGTGCAAAAAATCTGTAGTTGATGATTGAGGTGGGATGCAAAGAGGTCTATGTGAGGACATCCCCAGACTGCTGTAATCATCTTGAATATTTTGGTGTCCAGCATCCATTCGTGTGGGTCCGACAGGTTTCTGCTCAGGCTGTCTGCCAGGAAGTTCTGCTTCCCTGGTAGAAACTGAGCTTGAAGGTCCAGTTTGCAAGCTAGAGCTGTGTTCCATAGATTCATGGCTAGTCTGCAAAGGAGATAGGAATGAGATCCCCCTTGCTTGTTTATGTACCACATAACTGTGGTGTTGCCTGTCCATATCAGTAGTTGTCCTGGATATAGAAGATTCCTGAAGGCCAGTAGAGCCTTCTGAATGGCTAACATTTCCTTTAAATTGATATGCAGGAGCTTCTGATCCTTTATCCAAAGGCCCTGCAGACAGTTGCCCTGAAAATGGGCTCCCCATGCATAATCTGAGGCATCCTTGGTAAGTATCTGAGTGGCTGGAGGCAGACTGAAGGGTTTTCCTTTGTTTAGAGTACATGCCTTGGACCACCAAAGGAATTCCTTTTGAAGACAAGGCAGGACGGTAATCTGTACGTCTAAACTGTGGCAATGCTGAGACCATACACTTTTTAGGAACCACTGTATTTTCCTGATATATAGTCTTGCATATGGTACGAGAAGGATGCAGGAGGCCATGTATCCCAAAGCCTGCAGGAATTTCCTTGCTGATAGCTGAGTTAATGTTCCCAAGGTTCTGAAAGTTGAAGCCAGCTGTAATTGTTTTTCGTATGTCAGAAATGCCATCTGGGTTGTTGTGTTGAGAAGAGCACCCAGAAAAGTTATCTGTTGTGAGGGTGTTAAATTTGACTTTTTTATGTTTACAGTGAATCCCAAGAACTTGAGAAGATTCTGAACAAATTCTAGATGCTGGAGTAAGACATCCTTGCTGTCTGCCTGAATAAGACAGTCGGCCAGATAAGGGTAAATTTGAATTCCCTTGAGTCTGCAATAAGCTACTACTGGAGCCAGGCATTTGGTGAAGACCCTGGGCGCAGTAGACAATCCAAAGGGCAGCGCAGAGAATTGATAGTGCCTCGATCTGGCCTTGAACCTGAGGTATTTTCTGCATTCCTGCCTGATGAGAATGTGTAAATATGCCTCCTTTAAATCCAAAATTACCATCCATGCATTTTTGGTCAGCATCGGAAGTAGCTGCTGTAGAGTAAGCATCTTGAATTATGGTATCTCGAGAAAAGTGTTCAAGACTGACAGATCCAGAATGGGTTTCCCTGAATATTTTGCTTTCTGGGGACTAGAAAGAGCCTTGAGTAAAAACCTTGTCCCATCTCTGAAAGTGGAACCAGTTCTTTGGCTTTCATAGCCAAGAGAGCTTCCACCTAGTTTAAGGCCTCTAACCATTGATGTTTTGGAAGATCCGGCCATCCGCGCTTGGTCTTGGTAGGGTATGAAAATGGAATTTGTAACCTCTTGAAACCACGTCCAGAACCCACTTGTCTTGGGTTATATGAGTCCAGTTTAGGTGAAAAAGAGAAAGTTTTCCTCAGAGAGGGGCTTCCAGGCAAGAAGTTCCTGCAGCCCAACAGAGGGAGTCATTGAGTCTGTTTTCTATGCGCTTGCGACCTGTCCTCTCCTCCCCTAGGGATGGAAGCAGTCCACTGTCTTGGTCTATAAGAGGCTTGCGTTTGAGGCCTTCCTTGGGAGCATCTGTATCTACCCCTCTGAGGCCTGTCAGAATTGGGAAAGGACCAGTTTTTAGTAGGCCAATTCCTACTAAATCTGGGTGGCTGTACTTGTAAGAAATCTTTAACCGTTTGCATGGATTCTGCCTTGTTCTCCATCTTCTTTATCACCTCTTCAGCTTTAGATCCAAACAAAACATTATGCTGAACAGGAGCATCCAATAATTTAGCTTTTACTTGATCTGGCAAGTTTTGTTCCTTTAACCACGCATGCCTTCAAATGACTGTGCCAGAGGCAGCAGCCCTACAAGAAGCCTCCAAGGCATCAAATCCACAGTGTAAACCATGCTTCCCAACTTGTTCAGTGGCATGCATTAAGTCATGTAATTCCTTATCATCTGCACAGACGGAAATGGAAGTTAACTTTTGTTTTAAAACAGACAGAAGAAATTGCTGGTATTTCAGCATATGAAACTGACAGTTTAAAGCCCTAATAGATAAAGTAGCAGAAGTGTACACTTTTTTGCCCCATCTTTCTAAAGATCTGGAGTCCTTCTCAGTGGGAATGGGGTTTTTAGCAGAAGTGGCCTTAACCCCCTTAGGACCCTGAGAAATGGTTTCAGGATCAGCAGTAGGATTCTTGTATAAAAACTGGTGGGAATCAGGAACTCTATAATATCTGTCTGGCTTAACAGGAGCAGGAGGAAAAGAGTCAGGAGTTAAGTTAGCCTCCAAAAAAGCATCATCCACAATATCCAAAATAGGAGGAATAGCCAGGGGTCTATGTTGGGGAAGAAGAAGAAAATCCCTAAGTCTTTTCTTAGATTCCGAGTACTCCTGTCCTTCCCGGTGAAAATGTTCCCTCATTTCATGCAAAGTTTCCCCAAAAGAGAAATCCTCAGGGGGGAGAAGCTGAAGGAATGGATTCCTCAGCATCAGAATCCTCATAAGGAGGGAAAGAATATTCCTGGTCAGAAGAAGAAACTGAAGAAACAGAAGCCTGATCAGAGGAGTCATAATACACTTCCTGCCTTGGCCTTTTAGCTGGAGGGGGATGTGAACCCCTAATCATAGTAAGTAAGTCTTCAGCCATCTTGAGTAACTGTTTCTGAGACTTGGGTGCCGGATCAGAAGAGGCCTGGGCTGCAGTCTTTGATTTGGAAGGAGTCTTTGCCTTTGCCTTTATTAGAAGCTGAGTAGGCCTGAGAACCCCTTTGAAAGCCGGTACCTGCACAGCAGCTCCGGACCCATCCGAAGGAGCATTGTCCGAAGGTCCTGCAACAGAAATATTCATAGGCCTAGTTGGCTCCTCGTGGGAGTCTGTTTTGGCCATCAGTTCCGAAATGGCCGATGACAGGGGCTGCAAAAGTGCCTCACTGACGACGGCTGAACCTGAAGCTGGCTCTGCTTGTACAACATCGTCTGATTTGGACCTCGGAGGCCTGTCTTTATCTTTGCGTCATTTGTGAACTCCGGTAGCCGGAACCGTATCCGACATTTTGTAATTAAACGCCTACCGAAGTAATGAAATGCAAAATCGTACCTTCGTTTAATTGTACGTTGATTGAATCTAGCACAAAACCGACAACTAGCTACGTCGTGGTCAGGGCCTAAGCAAGGAATACAGTAAGAATGAAAATCCTTATGAGGTATTTGCTTCCCACATGAAATACAATTATTAACTTTTTCTGACATTGGACTGGAGCAAGAAAAAAGTTTCCCCAATGGGGTACTTAGCTTTGAGTAGGAGAAGTAAGTCTTCGGACTGAACTACGTTTAGAAAAAATTGTCAGGAGTCAGCCGACCGGCACTTGCGAACTTCTATCACCACACGGCAAGAAAGACTGGAGAAAATGGCGTCGGCTGTCAGCTTTGTACTCCTGGCGCTCTGATGTCAGGGAGCATGGCTGAGCAGTCGACGCCGGACCCAGACTTTGGGATTCTGGCCGACCGAGGACTGCCTGCCAGCAGGGGAGAACCCTACAGTCATGACTGCAACAGTGAAACACGATGAACATCTAGTGCTACTGCTGAAAGCTAACACAGACACAAGAAGGAGATGTAGGAACCACACAGAATTCATACCATCTTAGAACTAAAATGGAGAACAAGACACTGTGAAACAGCAATGTTAACTGTTGTGCCACTGTGTCACCCTGGTAAGAGAACATTTTAATTAAATTACAATATGTAACAAAACTGACACTATCTAGGTTTCACACAACTACAAATAAAACACCATAAAGTGAAACAAAAATAAACAACATTACAAAATGTCTGGTAGTATGATGCAATCGATATAACAAAAAAAATGCAACTTCTCATGCAGTTATACTGCAGAACTAAAAATGTGTTATCCAGTGCTAAGAAGGGAGGACAGTACAGCAAGAAGGAGTGAAAAAAAGCAGAACAGACTATGTGTAAGGCTTAAAGAAGAGAGGGAGTAAAGGATGTATAAGAGAGAAAGGGAGAAGAGGGTAAACAAATTAGTGGAGTGGTGACATTATGATTATAGTATCAAATTTAATGTGTACTACAGTGGGTGTTTGCAGAAATCATATGAGTAGATATAACCTTAGAAAACAAACACACACCATAGTGGTTAATGGCATAGCCTATATAACTACAATAATAATTATAACTGATGTAAGTAATGAAGTAAGGTGACATAAAATGTTGAAAATCTAATCCCTGAGAGGTGGAAATTGGCAAAGCAGTTGTTATCCAGCATTTAGCAAACTAAATACAAACTCGTAATCATGACAAATACAATAATTATAGACTAATTTCTTAGACAAGTCATTTTCTGACTCTGTCCTTTGAACAAACAGCATTGTCACTGCCCAATTCTAACAAGAGTGATGTCACCCTTGCAGCTCGCAGGAGTAGGCACTCATTAGGCAGTGAGAGAAAGAAAGGCCATACACAGAAGAGGGGCAAATAAGAATGAGTTTAAGGATGGCTGGTTAGTCCTAGCTATATATGGCAAGTAGTCTAGGAGGGAAGATGAGACCGCTGCAAGTAGGGGTGCAGCAGGTGAGGGTGGACAATGGTGGGCTGTTAGAATTGTGACCTAATAATAATAGGAGGGGTGAGGCATGGAGGTGCTAGAATAGTTGCTTATGAGTGAAGATGAGAAAGAAGAGAATTGTCAATCTCTTGTAAGACAGGTCATCAGATATGAGGTTTAAGAGGAAGAAGAGCACCAACCAGTGGGGATGGGGCTGATGGAGTGTTAAGAGTCAGAACTAGGTAAAATTACAGGAAGGGGAGGGAGTGCTCATAGAGTGACACAGTGTACTGGTCCTCATATATCAAGGGAAGAGAATGACTGACTTGGGAAGAGATTAAAGGAGTGGGTGGGAGGAAGATGGTTAAAATAATCAAAGATTTTCATCTCCCAGGAACAGTCTAAAGGATTTTGACCCAACAGCAGAGAGCAAGTGTGAGGTGATGTAGGTCTTGGCCTGAAGGTGAGGGAATGTAGCTGAAAATATAGAATTCTGGGTGTGTTCCTAACCAAACCAGAGGACACCAGGAATGCTTAGATGAAGTAGCAAGAAGATACAATTCTGACTGAGTAGACTTTAGGATTCAGTATCTAAAGAATGCTGCTTTTGATGAAGTATTTTTATATATAAAAGCAAATAGAAGAATAATGAATATACATATTAAACTAAATTATTGAGTTGCAACTCAGTTTTAAAATCTACAATATTTACATTCTCAAATCATTTTTAATGTTCAGTTTTATTAAAAACAGCATGATATTACAAAAATTAATAAGCAATTATTTCTGCAAAAAAATGTGGGTATATGTTGATATTAACATTTGTGCTTAAAATGATTCTGTTAATGTTTTCCAACTGAGGAGATATAGCTGAATCTCTTGTCTTTAGAAGTCCAGTGATTTTGTATTCAAATTCCCAGTTTCATAATGTAACGCTGGTTACAAGGTCCAACCTCCATCAATTACATGTTCCGTCCCAGTGACATACGCAGACTGCAAGAATTAAAGCCATGGTTAAAAAACATAGGTTAACTACCCGATATGCAAGTTTCTTTAAACATTTATCACATAATGACTGCTGCTGCCACTTTATCTTACCAATAAATACAGTATCGCTGCTGCCTTATATCTCACCTTCTACTTTGTCAGCACCATTCTGGGCTATACCCTTTTTTGGGACCTGTGGTTCCAGACACTGGTCTGGTATCTAAGTAACACATGGATGTCAATGATTTGATATATTTAATTTCTACTATTAGCATTTGCTATACCTTCTGCCATTACATTAACAACATGCATCCTTTACCTGGTTACACAGTCACAGTAAGTCACCTAATCTCTTTTGAATGGATTTCATTGGTATGTGGTACCATGACAAAGTTTGCCTTACATTGCAATCAGTGATGCCAGTTAAACTGCCCTGTACAGCACTGACAGCTGATTTATGGGAGGGTGGCCTAATGGTTAAGGAGTTTGCCTTACAAACACAAGGTACAGGGTTTGAGTCTCACAAGGGATAATTGGCTAGGCTTAAAATGGCTCACAAGGGCAGTTAGCCTAGTACTAACCTATGAACCTAATGGGGAATGCAGCTCATAATAAAAGTGTCACTAATGTAGCACATTTACTTGTAATACCAAGAAACCCTTACTGCGCATGGGTAAATATCTGGAGCAGAAACTCATAATTGGTTTACTTGTTTGTCTAGGTAAATGAGCCAGCCAGTCGTCATAAAGCATTGGATGAAGGCCACACCTCCAATCAATATTCTCCCATAATCAGCTGACAGTGATGATCAGGAATACAGGATTAATTTTATTCCCAACAGTAAGAAAAAGGAATGCTGCCATAACACTCTTGTTTAAAAAAATTACAGTCTGTATCACGTGAACCTTTCTGTGGTCTGTATCCATGAAACAGCATAGTAAATGTATTACTGTGCTATTCTAATATGAAACTATGGAAAACTGCCAAATATGAAACAAAGTATTTAAGTAAGCAAATGTAATAAAACAAATCTGCCAATTTTCAACATATGCTCTTCAAACATACCTTGCATGCTGCTTGTATTGTTAACTCCTACTGTGCTGAAATTCTTTTGCAAACCTACCAAAACTCTTAAAAGTTCTAATATTGCATTTAGTTTGTCATACCATGGCTTATAACTCTGGCATTTCTCAATATTTTCTTCACGCACTTACAATACAGGAAGCCATTTGTGAAGTTGTTTTCCACCTAGAATGAGACTTCATTCTAACTCTACAGTATTGGACATGGCATATTTCTGACTTTGTTGCTGTTTGTATTTGTGAAGACAAGATATGCAAACTGCCTTCCCTATCAGGGATAGATATCATAGTATAGACAAAAAAGTGAAGTGAAACGCTAACTCTGATAGAGTTTTTAGTTGGTCTACAACAGAAGCTGCTGTTAAAAAGGGATAATTAGTAGGGCATATAAAGTACTGCATGACAGCTGTAAGAGTCAGTCAGAGGAAGTTAGAAAAGATTGGGAATAGAGACTGGAAGAGCAATTTGCAAAGAAATAAAAGGAGGACATATGTATGTCTTGTAAGAAAGTCCAAAGGGTTTAGGGTTTTTGCTTGGAAGTGTTTGGATATTTTTTCTCAAGTAGTGCTGGAGATGTGATGGGAAAGAGAGATAAGAGCATTTTTGATTGTATATGTGCATGTGGGTGTGTACGTGTGTAACAAGATGGAAGATTTTAAAAATTCCCTACACAGTACTCTCTCAGAAATGGCAAGGGAGAAAAATGACTAACCCATTTCATCCTCCAATACCTTTTTTCTGTTCCCTGAATAGCTAATTTCTATCCACTGCTGTTCTCATACTATCTACTCTCCTGACCTTGTTATCAAACTCCCAACTATGTTAATAACTATATCACTGAGTATTTTTGATCAATCACTGTTTGTTTTTCCTTTTGTTTGTTTGACAGAGTATTAGTATTTCTGTAATTTTGTATCACCAGTTGTACATGTTACGTTTTTGCTCTGGGCCTCTTCCTGAAAAGGGGTCTTGCATGGCCCAGTTGAACTTTCCCAGTAAACAAACAAATAAATAAATAAATAAATGATTCTTTTGAGCTGAGACATAGTATCTGAATTGACTAGATATAATAAGGCCTAAGTTTAATGTTATTGCCGGCCTATGTTTAATGCTATTACTACAAAATGGAAATCAAAATCTAAACTAAATGAGAAATTAAAGTACTGAATGTTGTAAAGGAGATAAAAGAACTGGCGGTAGAATCATTAGAAAAGGGGAAAAGCAAGTTATGTAGAAATAAATGGAATTTATAGTGAAAGTACATGCAGAATAATGTTCAGGAAGAGAAGTGATGTTTAAGGAATGGCAGGAATTCAGAAATTTATGTAATGTTGGAGTGAATGATTGTTTAAAAAAAAGCATTTATATATACTGCATGAAAAGAAAACAGTAAACATGTTACTGTGCTTTTTCTTTTCTATTAATGGATGCATACGTATGTCTTTATTTAAAATGTGAATTAATAAAGATATTTAAAAATAAATTAATTACTTTACTTTTAGTAATCAAGTCTGATCTATCAGTAAAGCTGTTATATCTGTTTTCATGTACAGTCACCTCAAAAACCAGATGATGAAACAGTCTAAATTGAAGTGGGTATAGCTTGCAAATTCACAGGGTTATCCCAGGAGGTCTGCAAAGCCTTGTTCGAAATCTGGCTAATGCACAATAAAGCATCACTACTAAACTATAACTACAGATCTTTGTGATGGCCTAGAATGAACTAAAGACAAGGGTTGGCTACCATTTATAAGTAAGCAGCTTTGGCACAGTACTGACAGCTGGCAGAGGTAAAGGCTGTAAGCTGTAGTCTCTGTGCTACAGTGTTTGATTCCCTTAGCTCTCATTTGCCTACTGTGTGACCTTTAAAAAGCCACTTAACCAGATATTGCTGTTAGGTCATCCCTGAAAAGGAACTTTGTGTCCAGTGGGCCAACCTGGCAAACAAATGAGAAGGAACTTTGTGTCCAGTGGGCCAACCTGGCAAACAAATGAGTATTTCTAAAAAAAAAAAAAACAATGAGAAGGACAAGAAACATAATAGAGTAACACATGGTGACAGAAAAGTGGGAAGTTAATTACAGCAGCTAATTTCTTCATGGATAGCCTTTCTTTCACAAGTCTCAGTCATCACTAACCTTCCCACCTATACTGCTGCATGTGGCCCATTGGATTCATTAATGATGTACATTTCTATGACATTCAGATTGAGATAATTTAGACAATGGCAGATCCAGAGTGCACTGGAGTCTTGATGTTTGATGGAAGAACAGGTGAGTAGGGCATGTTAGTCTTTGTATGTATATTTATCTGTTAAATTTTGACAAAACAACACAAGTCTCTTTCAGTTACACTAATGGCTGTGATTAGATAAAAATCCCATAGACCCTCATTAAAGTTATCTTCTTAGCATGTAGATGTCTGTCTATCAGTATTGGATAGATCTAAACTGTGGGCACAGTGACCACAGGCAGTTATTTTCTGTAAACGTTATGAAGTAGGGCTATATGACTTCATTGATTCATTGTGGGTCACTTGATTACACTAATACTTATAGGGTCCCTTGACACAAATCTATATAGAGTTCCCTTGACTCTTAGTGGTGGTATGGCTTCTTTACTGCATTAGATCTTCTGCAAAAATGTAGGTTAGTTCTCCAAGAAACATGCCACCACCACCTACCTTTCTGTTACTCATTTACGCCATTAAACTTGTTGAAAAGCATGTCGACCTTGTTGAATGTGCTGCTACCTTCTGACTTTGTTAATCCTACTGGGGAGGGGAGACACTTGCATATTTCAATCACTCAAGATGATCCCTAATTTTTTTTTTTTTATTATTTTTCTTTTTCAGATTTTAAACCCTTTATTGAATTATCACTTGTGACTTAGGCAAACTTACTTTTATATAAAAGTAATTAAACCATATGAACAAGTTCATATTTGAAACATTATACATCACATAAAAAGCAACATTACATAAATTGTCCAATTCCTGCTTTCTATAAAACCTTGTTCCTCCTCCAAAGCATTTTTCTGCATGTATTTTTTTCCACAATTTCCATTTTTGTATGTAATTTACTCATACCCCTTTCTAAGGATCCCACTTCCTGTTCTTTTATCTACATTAAACTCTTCACTATTTCAAATATAGTTGGTTTAGACTTTGATTTCCATTTTCTAACAACTGCTTTTTGGCAGCCACCAGAATTAAACTTGACAAGGCCTTACTGTGTCTAGGAAATTAAGATCCTGTCATCTTCATCATAATCATCAGCCCCCTTTTTCCCACTTTTTCTACATGGGGTCAGGGTATCATGTTAACTGTCACCATCTCTCTTGCTTCAGTGCCATACTCCTGCCTTCTTCGACACTCATGCCTGACTGTCACAGATCTTCTTTCACACAGTCCAGCCATCTCTTTGCTGGATGTCCTCACTTCCTCTTATCTTCTTCCTGTTTGTCACAAGTCTTCCTCACCAGCTTGTCTTCTCCTTTTCTGCATGTGTCCAAAGCACAGTAATCTGTTCTCTTTGATCTTTTCTTCAATTGGAGCTACTTTGGCTTCAGCTGTTATGTCCTCATTTCTTCACCTGTTCCACAGTGTGCATCCTACCACCCATCTCAGGCACTTCATTTCCTTCACCTCTAACTTCTTCAACTGTTCTGCCTTCACTGCCCAAGTTTCTGTACCATACAGTAGTACTGGTCACACCACTGTCTTGTATACTTTACTTTTCAGCTTCTTTGGCATTCTTCTGTCATAGACTACACCTGACACTCTACGCCAGTTGGCTGCAACCCCTCTGATTCCAGCTTTGACCTCTTCATTTAGACTTCCATTCTCCTCAACCATCCCTCCCAGATACTTAAAGCTGTTTACCTGTTCCACTATCTTCCCTTCTATTTCTATTCTCAGCTTCTTCTGATTTCCTCAATTTGCTGCCATTACCACCATCTTATCTGTGCTTAGTTTCATCTTATGTGCCTTCAGTTTTGCATTCCATTCTCCTGTCCTTTGCTGAAGTTCTAACTCAGAGTCAGCCTGTAATGCCACATCATCTGCATACAGCAACTTTGTTGATCTGTTCCCCTGACCTGTTTGCTAATGTAGTCCATCACCAGTATGAACAGCAGTGGGCTCAGAGCTGAACCCTGATGTACACCCACTCCCACTGGAAACCCCTCTGTTAGGCCAAACACTGTTCATACTTGTCATTGGGTCCTTGTACATAGCCTGCACTAATTCTACCAATGTTTCTGGAACTTCAAGCCACTGCAGAACTGCCCAGATCAGCTTTCTTGGGACCTTGTCATATGCTTTCTCCAAGTCTAAGAATGCCCATTTGGACTCTCTCCTCATCTCTAGCTTCTTCTCAAGTATCTGTCTCACTGCAAACATCAGGTTTATTGTGCTGCACCCTGATCTGAATCCAAACTGCTAATTTCCCATCTTACATTCTACTACTTGGTGTATCCGTTTATCAATCACCATCTCCAGAACTTTCATGCAATGTGATAGGAGTTTGATACCCCTGTACTGCCCACAGTTGTGGATGTCCCCTTTGTTCTTGAACACTGGCACGAGTATGCGCATTCTCCAGTCATCTGGGATATGCCTTTCTCACCACACTGCTATTAGTACCCTCAGGAGCCATTTCTCCCCTATCTCACCCAGCATCTTTATCATATCTGCTGTGACCTCATTTGAGCCTGCTGCTTTTCCTGACTTCATTTTCCTTAGTGCTGTTCTTACTTCTTCTAGGGTGGGCTCCTCTTCTTCTGTCATTCTAGGCTGTTTCTAGGGCAGTACAGCTTCTGTGGGATTTTCTTCATTCCAAAGCTGCTGAAAATGCTCCTTCCATCTGCCTTTGATGTCCTGTGGACTGGTGAGCAGGTTGTTGCTGGCATCCCTTATGAAGGGTGTCTGTCTTCTTTATCTTGCTGTCTTTGCCTTGCAACCTGATATAGTTTCTTTCTGCCACGTACTGAGTCACTTTTGAAGTTGGAAGAGTGCTTCTCTCTTGTTTTTTAGCTAACCAGTAGCCCCTTCCTAGCGTGGTCAATCTTTTCTATCTCCCACTTCTTTCTGCACTCCTTCTTTGTTTTGATGACTTCCTGGACTTCTGCATTCCACCACCAGCTTTCCTTGTGTATCATATTTCCATACCTGACTTGGCCACATATCTTTTCTGTAGTCCTAACACATGCTGTTTTTAGGCACTGCCACCCTTGTTCAACTCCACCTATTTCCTTCTCTTCTTGGGGTGATAAAATGCCCTGAGTAATTCCTTGAACTTTTTCTGCAGTCAACTTCCAGGTCTTCAGCCTGGTCTCTGTTGACTTTAGAGCCTTCTCTGACCACTGCATTCAGCTGATTGTGGCAACTAGTGGTTTATGCTGTGACTGACTGTTTCACTGGGGATGAGTTTGCAATCATGGATTCTACCCCAGTGCATTATCGTAACTTAGGAGTCTACCTATGTTGCATGTTGGCTACCCTTGTATGTGATGTTGTGACTGTCTTTCTTTCTGAACCATGTGTTGGCTACTGTCAAGCTATTTGGCAGACATTAGGTCTAGAATGGCTTCTCCTTCTTTATTCCTGTTGCCCCACCATGCATACCCAGGCAGTCCTCATATCCTGTTCTGTCTCTCCCAATATGTGCTTTCAAGTAACCCATTATCAACCCATTATAAACCTTCCAGTCCTTGAACATGGGTGCCTGTATGTTTACCTTATTTCCTTGTCTGTCCTTTGATAATTAGCTAGGTTAGCAGAGTACCTTGGATTCTCCCCTGCTACTTTAAATTCCAGTTGATGGTTTCACTCCCTTCCCCCACCCCCCAAGTGATTGCTCAGGTTCAACACACCAAAGGTTTTAAAAACCCTGGATGCCATATTTGCTCTAATTGCAGCTGAAAGCCCTACAGGTGTAGCATCTCTAGTAAGAATCCCTGGACTAGCTGATAGTTTTTTTTTTTAGCTAAGTTCTATCTGGAAGGTGTAGCCCCACTCCGTTCGCTCTGCTCACTTTGCTCTCCTCCCACCCCCATTCTCACCCACCTCCCATATCATTACCTTTATACCTATCCATACAACCACACACCCTCACTTCCTCCCAAATCCCCCACCTCTCTAATTCCTGTTCTCATACTACCTCTCTTCTTTGCTCCTCCCCACACATACCTACTATCCACTATCAAAGACTACTATACTTTACTCCCACCCCCCTTCCTCTCATCCTGTGTTCTACATCCCATAAAGTGACATGTCTCTTACAACTCAAACTATACTCTTCCCTTCTCTACTCCTTATACTCTATCACCTCACCTCCTATCACTCACAATTACCTACTCCCTATTTCCATCCCTCAAACACCACTCAACCCAAGTACTACACCACAACACTATCTACTAATTTATCCCTCCATCCTTCCCCCCACCACTCCCATTCCTAAAAAGTCTACTTACTCAAATTAAAACCCCATTACAAACCTCTACTTCCATCTGGTGACATTCATCCTAACCCAGGCCCAACAGACACTACCCTGAACAATAACCCCCCTGTATCTAAACCTTCCAAACCACAAAAACAAGTACAATTCTGCACTATCAACATCAGGAGCCTTGTAAATAAAGTTCAAGAACTCCATGCTTGGGTAGCTAACTATACTCCTGACATAGTTATACTAACTGAAACATGGTTAAAACCACACCATCTGGACAGTGAAATCATCCCTCCTGGCTATACTATCCTTAGATTAGATTGACCTAAAAGAAAAGGAGGAGGAGTCTCCGTACTCTACTCCATTTGTCTCTCCCAAATCAGTCCCACACTAGACTTACCCTCCTTCTCACCAGCTGAACTCCTACTGACCAACTTCAAACTTAACAGTTTCAACACCATAACTGTCGCTGCAATCTATATTCCCCCTGGTGATAATATTAACATACTTGAGAACGTCCTATCTCACCTCTCACATACCATCCACAATGAAATAATTATACTGGGAGATGTAAATATTGATTGGCTTACAATACAAGCTCCCAACACTACTTCCTGTATAAACCTACATGAGTTTGAGCAGCTAATCACAACCCCAACCTACATTAATAAATCTCACCTACCTAGCTCTCTTCTTGACTGAATATTGGTCTCCCACCCTCAAAACTATCATAACTCCCAAACCCTTCCAAATGCCCTCAGCAACCACTGCCCTATAACAGTTACCAGACATACTCCCCACCTTACCAAACCTAACAAATTTATTACCACCCGCTCACTTACCCATTTCTGTCCTAACTCCTTTATTCACCAACTCTCCAAAATTACCTGGTCTTACCTCACCACTCTTCCTTTAGATGAAGCAGTCCACTCCTTCAACACTACATTCCTAAACATTCTTAACTCCCTTGCTCCTCTACGCACGATTAGAATCAAATCTAATACTGCTCCCTGGCTCACTAAATTGACCAGAACCCTCATGAAAGACTGGGATAAGATTTGGAAAATGTGGACTAAAACTAGGACCCCTTCTCTTCTTCAGAAATATAAAGAACTCAGAAATAAAATAAAAAAATCATCCATTATGACAAAATAAACTTCTACGCCAATCCTCCCTCTACTCTCAAATCAGACCCAAAAAAATTCTGGAGCTCTATTAAACATTCTCTTCATCCAGGAAACCCTTCCTCTCCTAACCCATGTCCCAGTGCAATACCTGAAGACATAGCCAAAAAATGTAACAATCATTTTATAAACTCAATAACCTCCATAATAAATCCCCCCCCCAGAAACAAAACTAGCACACCCACACTCTATACCTCTTCCAAACCCTCCTAACTCCTTCTCTCTAAAAGCAGTATCAACTAACTATGTAAAGTCATTACTCTCTAAACTTAAATCTTGCTCCCCATCTGTTGACAAGCTACCCTCTTACTTCCTGCAGATTGTCTCTAAACCTCTTGCCTATCCTGTATCCATCTTAATCAACCGATCCATTTCTGAATTTTATGTCCCCACTGTATGGAAGAATTTCTTTACTCTACCCATTCACAAAGGGGGCAACTCCTCAGACATATCCAACTTCAGACCGATTGCCATACTTTCTCCACTCTCAAAAATCCTAGAGAAATGCATTCACAAGCAGGTAATGCATTATCTTCACCAGGAAAACCTTCTCACACCCACACAGCATGGTTTCCATCCCAAGCATAGTACAACTACTGCACTCATATCATTCACCAACATAGTCTCCCTAGCTTGGGATAACAATAAACTTGTCTCATGCATATTCCTTGACCTTTTTAAAGCCTTTGACACTGTCTCTCACCCACTTCTTCTAGATAAACTCACTAACATTTATCTCCCCCTGCTATCTCCTGGTTCTCCAGCTATCTCTCTACCCACCAGCAATCAGTTAAATGGCTATCTGCTCTATCCTCCCCTCTCACTGTACAAATGGGAGTCCCCCAAGGGTCAATACTTGGACCACTACTCTTTAATATTTTCAGCAACTTGCTCTACTCCTCTTGTCCCCAGTCATCTCTTGTGCAATATGCTGATGGCTCAACTGTTATAGCCACTGCTGACAACCCAATTGTCCTCCACTCAACTACCCAGGCATCCTTCCACACCATTGAGACTTGGCTTACTGATAACAAACTAATACTTAATCCAAAAAAACTAAGCTCCCACTCTTCCTCCCTAAAAACATCACCATACTCAAAAGTACATTTACCATCTTATCCTGCAACAACACTATCATCTCAGCTTAATCTAGTACTAAATTGCTAGGTGTTACAATAGATGATCAGCTTAAGTTTGATCCATATTACTAACTCAGTAAAAAGAACTCATCAGAAACTTGGACACATTTTCCGTAGCAAGAAATACTTAACTAACACTGCCAGAATAACTCTCTCCCAGTCTTTATTACTCCCAACACTCCTGTACAGCTGCCACATATTCACAAATCTAAATTCTACACTTATTTCCAAGCTTGAAACTACCTATAATAAGATCACCAGATTTGCAGCTAACAAAATCTACAAGTCACACCACTGCTTAGCACTACAGCAACTAGACTGGCTAGAATTCCCTCAGCTGCTCCAACTATACCAACTACAAATCATCCACTCTATCCTCTATCTACCCTCCTTCTGCCCCAGCCTCTCCACTATCATATCCAAATATTCCCCTGCAAGGAGACTACACAGCTCAACTCAAGAATTATTAGACATTTACAAACCCAAAACCAAAATAGGCTGCCTTCTCTATAACTATAACCCAGCTATATCCTGGAAACAACTCCCCTTGGAAATAAAATCCCTCCAGCATAGCAAAAGTTTCAAATTAGCCACAAGGAAATATCTAAAAACAAAGTGGTCTTGCCACTGCAGCCAACCACCCTGAAACCACCATATTTTCACCTATCTCGAACACTATTCCCCTGCCTCTTCTACCCCTTCCCTTCCTCTATCTTCAACCACTCTTAATTCTTACAGTCTCAAAACAACCTACCTGTCCAGTCTGTCTTCTATACTCTACCTCCCCTACATCTCCTACTAGCCATTCTTACTTTCCTTTCTTGTTTCCAAACTCCTATACAACTAGATCCTACCCACTTTAAATAAGCATCTGCTTAACTATTAACTCATTTTGCTCTAAGCAGCTTAAATAATATTGTAACTAATCACATTGTCTTCTGCTAATTGTTTAAAACCTTGTTTGTAACAACTCACATACTTGTCTGCCAGTTGTTAATACTCTGTATAACTGAATTGCATGAGGAGCTTTTTATCTCCAGGTCTCTGCTTGTAAGATCCTATAGCTTATTGTTACTACTATGTTACTAAAATTTAATAAATTGTTTTCTAGTCTTGAGGAGCTTTTCTCCCCGGATCTCTGCTGAAAATGAGCCAAAAGCTCAGCCGGACTAACCCGGTTAACAAATGTAAAATAAATAAATAAAATAAATAATAAATAAACAAACACCAATTCATGTTGTCTTGCTTTATCTAGTAGGTCCTGCAACTGCTGTCTGAATGCACTATTTTCCTCACTATCACAACCCTGCTGTGGGTTATAGGCTGAGATTATGAATACTGGCCTATCATTACACTGGAGTCTGATTGCCATAAGTTTGTCATTAATTCTGATAATATCCCTCACTGCCTTCTAAAGCCTCTCTCTCACCACAGCTCCTACAACATATTTAGCCTGTCCCCCTCCTGAGTAGTGCAGTCTGGATCCCAAGCCAAGTGACCTTCCATCTTGTCTCTTGGATACACAGGATGTCCAACCTTGTCCATATCATCATGTCTTCCACTTCCAAGCTGTATCCTGTCAGTGAACCTACATTAAGCATAGCAATTCTCAGTGCATGTTTGGCAAGTTGGTTGGTTTTACGTCCAGCTTTCGATCAACAGAGCTATCACAGGTAACCTAGGCTGGGCAACTAGACACTGGCCGGCCAGCAGCTTATTGACCCAGGGCTACTGGGCTTTATGGTGGGCACACACTGGCCAACAGGGCACATACACCCCTCCCACTATTAGCAAGAGTCCCTGATGTAGGCTGGGTCCTCAACCTACTTATCACCGGTATGCCCATTTTGGTGACATTAGTCAACATGACCGAATCACCTGGAGCCATATTTTACACTATCAAGTGGCTAGCTCTCCCATGGCATGAAGTCTTTGTATTCTCTTATCTTGAGGATACTGTGCACCACAGTAGATGCCCATAGCTGTTGGTCTGTACAACTCTTCCCCCTGTAGGGCACCTTGTAGAGTCTGTGCTGCTGCTCTCAGTTCCATTCATTGGTGAATTTGAGATGGAAACACTTAGCATGTTTTTCTGATGTGGGAGAAATGCCACAGAGACACAGGGATAATGTGCAAACTCCAAACAGGCATTGGTCAGAGGTCAGGATCAAACCTTGTGCATGGGAGGTGAAGACCTTAATCATTATGCCAACTGGCCTCTCTGGAAATTCAGATCCTGTATCCCAGCTAAAAAAAAAAATAATTTTACACTCAATTGCTCACCTAGTATTCCGGACACAGTACACTATACGGAATTTTTAAAGTCTACTAACTCATTACATTCCAAGAGCATATGCTTCCAGGTACCTCACTCTTTCCCATCACACCTCCAATATTTGCCATCCACCTGAGGAAATTTTTTTGGAGTCTGCTTGGGGTACAAAAGTACCTATACAAACACTTCCAGGCAAAAATCCTAAATCTTCTAGATTTTGTTGCATATGTGGGAGTCATACATATGTCCTCCCATTCTTTCTTTGTGAATTGTACATAGAAACTTCCCTTAAAGCTGTCCTTATACAGACAAGGTGAGAATGCTTTTGTCCTGGTAGTAACCAATATGTAAATAATAGCCAGGTAAACAAAGTAAACCAGATAACTTTACAAATACAGCAGTTACCATATTATCATTGAAGTACTTGTAGCACCAATGTACACATCTGTAGTCATGCATAGACTTAATTTAGCTGGAAACTACCAGTCTCTGCTGCAGATACCACAGTGAATCCATCCACATCAATACCCTTGACCATTGAAAACATGACACTAAAGAGCACTCACCTCGTCCGAGGCCAGATATACACATAGATGGGCCACTTCCTCTGCGCTACACAATCTGCCCATTTTTTGCCTTATCATAAAATCTTTCAGGGCCTAATAAAGGAAACACACAAATGTGTCACTGTCAGTGTCATTTATAGCAAGTCACTTGTTTAAATTAAATTATTGCACAATGCAAGCATAAATATCTTAAGTCTGTAATGAAAAAAAGTAGTTGTTTTTCCTTTGCAGGGTATTATGATGGGTGGGGTAGTGTTAAAATGCAGTTTAAAATATGCATAAATAACATTGATTACCTTTTAGTCTTGAGTCAAGAATAACTCTTCAGGATGTGCAAACCAATTTCTTTTTATTTAAATCCCCATATGTCAGCGCTGGGAGACTACCTTCACACTGTTTAAAAATCAGTCTCACCAAGCAGCAAAGTCACACAAGTTTTATAATCTTTGTTATCAGTAACTTGCATGCAGAACTTTAAAGTTAGCAAATAGGGTCTTTGCAGACCCTTGTGCTTCTTGCTTAGTGCTGCACGTGAACACTTAATCATGTTTTTAGTAACAATAATATTTTAGAAAAAGACAAGCCTGGCTTGGCTACCAGTCTTGTTTTCAACCTTGTAAATTTCAGTACCAGTAACATTTTATCTCCCCAACATTCCTTGTAACTACCCATCCCAGTCTGTGAAGGTCCGAGCTCACATAAAACAAAATCTCTTTCACATTGTGTACTTTCCTCCCTTCCTGGGGATTCCAGACTCTGTGGTCCACAGTACATCCCTTAACCCCTTCAGTACTTTCTTTACTTTCAGTCAACTGTTAGTACACTTTACAGCTTAATATTAGAATGCTGTTGTGAAACACATAGAACTTCAATTAAGTATCTATGGTTTACATAACTATACATTGTACATTACATATCATTTTTAACATAAGTATTTAGCATTTTATTTGTGCAGATACTGTAAGTTAATATGCATTTTGTGTAAAATAATCATGAGAGTTGCATTTTTCTCTGACAGTAGGCACTGCAATGTGGTTTAAAATAAGTACCAAGAATATGAATATCAAAAAGCATGACACACCTGTTTGCAGCAAAATGAGTCAGGAACCTTGTAGAGTTGCAGAGTTGCTTTACTATATATATTGTCACACTGTAATGTTTCTAGTACAGAAAGCAGATGTTTTTGTGTTATTTTAAAGGACTGCCTTTCCAACATTCTTAGTGCTGTAATCTTCCCCCACATGATGTCACAGGGTGTGAAGTTTGCAAATAGAGCACATATTTGTAGTACCCAGGCAGCTCAACATCTACAGCAGTACACTTGTTACTTCAGGAAACTCATGTTCCCCGTAATAATATACTGCTTTATTGATCAGGAAACTCATGTTCCCTGTAATAATATACTGCTTTATTGAGAATGCAAGTAAACTGCCGTAATTTGGGATTGACCCTATGACATATAGTAGTATTTGAACCTCAACATAAATAAATAGCTTATATTCAGTTAAATATTTCCCATCAGTGTGTTATCCCTAGTAATCTTAAAATCTGTAACCTAGTTTATGAATTAAGAAATGCAGGTGATCCCCTCTGAACCCAGTATGTCAAAAGAATATAAAGGTTTGAGACCTAGAGTTTATGCTAACACCCCACACTCACCCATTTGTATGCTATTAATCCAGCTCTAACACTATATCTATTAATTGTCCCTTTTACGTCTTACTTCTCTTCTTCTTGACCTGTTCAGTGACCTTTTTTTGTTTGAATAAAATAAAAAGTTTAGTATTTGTCAATTTGATCCTGCTGCTGATCATTGAAGTCAGTCTTTGAGGAGTGAGTTTCCTCACATGTAGCAGCTTTACATGAATAAACATTTCATATTCAAACTAATTAAATGAAATTAAACACAATCTAAATACCTCTTCTGGCTAAAATTGTCTCATTGCTGCATTTTATATCCTGGAAATTTATATTTGGCATTTGACAACTATGGTCACACACACTGACAGTAAAATCTTCCCTTCCTATCTCCACTCCCTGTTGATCTTGTAACACTTTCCACCATCTGGCTATTAATTACTCCTTTCTTTCTCATTGTTCTAAGTCAGTAAGAGATGTTGCTGGGAGCCACATACCATGACAGCCATTCTGGGGGACTGTGGACGTTTTCTTCCTAGTCCCTTCCCTGTGGCAGCCTAATGCATGTGTGCTCTTACAATGCTGGGCCCACTGTCATATGGGCAATTACATGCAGATGCCTATTTCCAGGCTGCAGGAGTCCACCATTCTTCTGTGTCTCCAATAAGCTTCCAGTCCACTATGGGTCACAGTCAGGGATTTATTTTTAACTTTGGCTAGACTCTCAGAGGTAAGAGTACAGCAGGCAGATTGCCTTTAAAATTAGTGTTACAGTGTTCAAAAAGAACATCAGAGACAGCGTCTTCAAACTATTCAGTAAAAGTCTGCCAGAGTAGCATTACAGAAATAAGGCTATGTACTGCTAACAAATAGTTTATGTTACTAGAAACAGACAGATTAACACAGTAGCTTCAAATCTGGTGTACATTCTTAGTACATGTGCTGTTTCAGACAATAGGAGCTCCAAGAGCCACTGATAACAACAGTGTGCATGTAATTTCTGAGCAATCTGCACTTCCCTATTACAATCAAATCTGACAGAGTTTATGAATCAACTGGGGCCTACTAGTCTAAATGTTAACAATGCAGTAAGCTTGTCCAGTCCTGCATCAAGGAACCATTCAAGAAGCTATAATACATGTCAAAAGTGGAAAGGGTTGTAACTTTTACAGGCAAAAGCACCAAATTGTTCCACTGTACAGCACTTCCAATGTGGCTAACAATCCTAGTGAGATTCAGATTGACTTTACTCTAGCCAGTTTTCCTTTCTAATATCCAATTGTCATTAAAAGTTTCAGGACGGAACACAAAACATAACATATAATGTTGGACTATAACAAATAACTTTGAAATGGCAACATCATGGTGATGTTTTTTCAAAAAGGTACATCACTGAGCCCAGCTAAGAAATCACTGAGATCTAAACCTGCTTGACTTAACCCCATACAAATGTACTCATGATTTCTCTTCTACTACATTTGCTTCCACTTAAGGTCGTGCCTCTTGTTTTTTGGCTTGACTATTTTGTCTACTTGAGTGTAGTATCTCTACTCTAGAATTATTCAAATTCAACAATATATTAAGTAGGACAACTTTCTCTATCCAGCTCATGTGACCCCAGCCTATAATCTCTGCATTTCACCCGATATATGTTTTGATTTACTATGTTACAGACACTATGAGATTATTTAAAGTTGTTACCTCTAGATCTTTCTGTGGCACTTAATTCAGATCTGTAGTATCTCTCAGACTGCACTTAGTGTTCCCGAGACCTCTACTAGCCTCATGCATGGAATTCACACTTTGACATGGAAACCTGGTTCTGCCATATTTCATTCTGAATATCTGGCTGGAAAATCAATACAGATGGCAAGAGCCACATTCTGTGTATCCAGAATTACTTAAGATCACAGTACAGTGGTCAGAATTGTTGTCATACAACACTAGGTTCTCCAGTCTGGTTCTCAACCATGGTGCCTTCTGTGCACAGTTTGAATATCCTTCTTGTGTCTTGGATTTTCACTGGGTGTTCTAGCCTTCTCCCATATCCCAAAGACATGCAAATGTGTGTTTCAATAGACTAGGGTCCTATCTATCCTCACTATTATAACTAAGCAAATCAAACACTTTCACACACACCACAGCAACCACAGTGGAGCTCAACCCTTCACAGTGTTGCACAGTAACAGCCAGACTTGAAGAGTAGTACTATTGAATCAACAGTTTTAAAAGGTGTTAGACATTTTACACTACCAATATGGCTGCACTGGAAACTATTTGTGATCTTTGACCTCATGTCTGCCAACAGTCACGCCTCCCTGAATTGGACTTAAGATCATTCATTCCCATATATTAGGCTTCCCTAGCTACTGAGTGGCAGGAGCTATCTGGAGGGGGTCATAACTCAGACATCCATAAGAGTTACAATACCAATACTGGAGCAGGATGAAAGGACTTGTAGCACAGCTCGAACAGTACGAACAAACAATACTTTAATAGATAAACAACTTCACAGGTTAAGCGCTTTCATCTGATACATACAGACTTCATCAGAACCGGTATTTTAAAAATACCCATGGTTTAAATAGCAACTTTGGCGCCAAAAACTTAACAAGCACTTAAAGAAACATAACCCTATTACACTTTAATGTAAGATAGCCCTATGTACACTATTAAAATTCATTACTAACACCTGTATAATACATAAAAGAGAGTATATAATACATGGCAATATCCCTCTACTCTAGTACATAATTCCTATGCAATATATGTAGTAGATAAAATGTAGTAGTAAAAATTAATAAAATTGATATAAATACATATAGTATATAATATATAGTAATAAATACATTTAATAAATATAATAAAATAGATATATAAAATAAAAATATCCTATAAAACCTATTGTGTAAGAAATTAATGAATGAATCATGTAATCCAGAGAAATAACCTATTGCATCTACCATATGAATACTAAATGTGCTAGCTAATAGCTAAAAAAGGTTTGATACTAATGCTTTCATTGATACCCGGATACCTAGTGGCATCTGTGAGTATTTGCCACTTACTTTCTTTACATGCTAACAACATTTTCCAATTTCCTCCTTGAATGCAATTGTCTACCTGATCAATAATGGAAAATTTAAAATGGTGTTGCTCCCCTTTCTCATGTAAATGTTTATACAATGCATTGTTCATATCTTTAACTTGAATTTTATAGTAGTGTTCATAAATACGTTTTTTTATTTGTCTCTCCGTTTTTCCTATATAAAATGCCAGGCAGGCCATGCACGTAGCTAGATAGACTACCTGCTTGGTATTACAATATTATTATTTATTTGATATATATATTTTATTATATTTATTAAATGTATTTATTACTATATATTATATACTATATGTATTTATATCAATTTTATTAATTTTTTCTACTACATTTTATCTACTACATATATTGCATAGGAATTATGTACTAGAGTAGAGGGATATTGCCATGTATTATATACTCTCTTTTATGTATTATACAGGTGTTAGTAATGAATTTTAATAGTGCACATAGGGCTATCTTACATTAAAGTGTAATAGGGTTATGTTTCTTTAAGTGCTTGTTAAGTTTTTGGCGCCAAAGTTGCTATTTAAACCATGGGTATTTTTAAAATACCGGTTCTGATGAAGTCTGTATGTATCAGATGAAAGCGCTTAACCTGTGAAGTTGTTTATCTATTAAAGTATTGTTTGTTCGTACTGTTCGAGCTGTGCTACAAGTCCTTTCATCCTGCTCCAGTATTGGTATTGTGACGTTTTGGTTGTTCTTTCGTTGCAGTTGGATCCATAAGAGTTGTTTGAAGATATTGTCTGTGTTCTTTGTGTATAGGAACATAAAAGTAGGCTTATCTTATATAGCATATATCATGGAGGCAGGTAGGTTAAAAAAAATAAAAACAGCTGAATGCACAGATCCGAGGAGAAAAGGTGGACAATCCTGGTATATGCATTTATGGCTGGACTGAAAAAAGTGGCAGTGGAGAATCCTCAAGACACTAAAACATTCTTACAATGGGATTAGGCCAAACTCAGGGAGAAGATGGTCCCCCTGTTGTAGAAAGTAGTAGTAGGCCACAAAAAACACAAAACTGACAGGCCAAAAAAGAGCCATAAAGACGACAGAGTGGACTGCTGAGAATAAGAAAGACATTATTTATTGTTACTATTTTGCAAGAAACACAGAGTTTCCACATAGAATATATTCAGAAATATTACGAGAGAAATTAGAGGAAAAGAAAAATACTTGCACAAGGAAAAACTGTAAGAAGCTTCAAATGCAAAGTTGCATTCATTAATACAGCAGGTTTATGAAAAACATTACATAGATGAAGAAAATTTGGGCTACCTGGAAAAATAAGAGACAGAAGAAGTGCAAAAATATAAAGAACAAAACTAAGAGATTTTTGAAAAAAAGAAATATGGACACGAGAAAGCAAAAGAGATCTGATATGGTGCACTATTTATGCAAAGGAGAAAGACAAACTAATCAATACAAAAAAGGCAGCTGTAAAGATATTTGAAGAGAAATACAGGCAAAGATGCCCAGAAATGGAAAATTTCACAATACAAAAAACAGAAAAACAAAGGGGCAACACAGAACAGAGGACTAGAAAGGTAGAAGTTAATCAAACAAAAAACTGAAGTTATGGATTACTGGGAAATTGAAGGATTTAGTGTAGAAAATCAAACACAAATAATGTCACAGCATGATGGAGAATGAGTCTCCAAATTAAGGAAAAACAGGTGGTGCTGGAGATATCTGAAGAAGAAATATGGACATGGGAAAGAAAAAGAGATTTGATATGGTGCAATATTTATGCAAAGGAGAAAGCAAAACTAATAAATACAAAAAACAGCACCAAAAATATTTGAAGAGAAGTACAGGCAAAGGCACCCGCATATGGAAAATACAAAAATAAGAAAACAAAGGGGGAAAAAGTAGAAAAAAGGATTAGGAATGGAGTTGTTAAAGAAATAGTAACTGAAGTTATGATTTACCTCTGAAGTGAAGGATTTAGTGCAGAAAATCCAACACAGGTGATGTCACAGCATGATGGTACAAAGAGTACCCAAACTGAGGAGAAATGGGTGGAATGGGAGGCATCTAATGACTTGCCACATGATGATGTTATGAAGCCTTCACTAGGAAACTGGTACAGCATTTTCAGTTGGAGTTGCACTGCAAGGCAAGGAGCAGGAAAGTACAGTTCTGTACACTTACCATAAATGTATATGTTCGAGTGTCTTCGCTGTTGCAGTCATCACTGTAGGGTTCTCCCTGCCGGCATGCAGCCCTCGGTCGGCCAGAATCCCAAAGTCTGGGTCCGGCGTCGGCTGTTCAGTCATGCTCCTTGATGTCAGTGCGCCAGGAGTACAAAGCTGCCAGCCAATGCCATGTTCTCCAGTTTTTCTTGCCCCAGATGTCAGGTGCCCAAAAATGAAGGCTAATAGTAAAGCAAAAAAAAAAAAAAAACAACATACATCAAACCCCATACCCTGAAGCAAATACACCTCAGAAGAAGGGTGAAGTAGGAAACCACACTAATGAAAGAATAAGAGAGGAGAGGAGGGACAGCAACCCAGGCTGCAACAGTGAAGACACTCGAACATCTACATTTATGGTAAGTGTACACAACTGTACTATGTTCATCGTGTTTCACTGTTGCAGTCATCACTGTAGGGTTGAATCCCAAAGCTGAAATAAAGGGTGGTGGTCATAGAGTAGAAGGGGCGGCTAGAAGGCCCTGCAAGACTGCAGAAGCAAAGCCTGCCCTAGACTTAGAGTAAAGAGGTAGATTATAGTGCTTAGAGAAAGTATGCACCGAACTCCAAGTTGCAGCTTCCAAAATGTCTTTGGTAGGTACTCCCCTGAGGAAGGCAGCTGAAGTAGCAGCAGCTCTGGTAGAGTGAGTCCTAATATTTCCTGGGATTTGCTTTCCATGGTGAGAGTAACAAAATCTGATTCCATGAGCAATCCATTTAGAAATGGTCTGTTTTGAAATAGTTTTGCCTTGGGAATTTGTTGCATAGGAAACAAACAGTTGCTCTGTTTTCCTGATGTTCTTGGTTCTGTCCAGGTAAAAACGAAGTTGTCTGTGTACATCCAAGGAATGCAAGATCCTTTCTCCCTTATTTTGAGGATTAGTGAAAAAAGTTGGCAGGTGGATAGTTTGATTTAAAGCCACTTTGGAAACCACTTTAGGCATGAAAGTAGGATTAGTTCTTAAAGACACCCTATCTTGGTGAAAAATAATATAAGGTTCCACAGCCATGAGTGCTTGCAACTCCGAGACTCTCCTGGCTGAAGTCAAAGCTAGCAGGGTAGCTGTCTTCCATGATAAGTACTTGATATCAGACGTGGCAGCAGGCTCAAAAGGAGGCAGAGTGAGTTTTTCCAGAACATAGTAGAGTCCCAGGCAGGAATGGGTGGTGTCCTAGGGGGCCTTAAATTCTTTGCTCCTCTGAAAAATTGTTTCAGAAGTGGATGGGAAAAGATTGGAGGATCTGTATTGTAATGTGCAGAGATAGCTGAGGCATGTATTTTTATGGAAGAGAAGGATAAACCCTTATGTAGTATGTCTGTCAGGTAAAGTAAAATCAGAGGGATATTAGGAATGAGAGGATCCGAATCCTGAGCATGCATCCAGGTGCAAAATCTTTTCCATTTTCCTGCATAAGATTTTCTAGTGCTAGGCCGTCTGGCTTCTAAAATAACATCCATGACCTGTTTGGGAAGGAAAGGATTAATCATAGACCCTGAATTCGCCAGGCTGCCAGGCTGAGAGTTTTGATATGAGAGTGCAGAACCTGGCCCTGGTGTTGGGACAAAAGATTTGGAATCTGAGGTAAAATCCAAGGTGGCTCCTGGGAAAGATTCATCAGTGTTGGGTACCAAAATTGTCGAGGCCAATTTGGGGCCAGTAAAATCATCATCTTGGGCTTGTCCTGCTTGATCTTTAATAACACCCGTGGAAGAAGAGGTAGTGGTGGAAAGGCATACCCCGAGAGGTTTCTCCAACTGAATGATAGTGCATCCACTTTCCATGCTAGCTTGTGAAATGTCCTTGTGCAAAAAATCTGTGGTGGTTGAGGGGGAGATGCAAATAGATCTATGTCCGGGCAGCCCCAGGCTTCTGTAATCATCTTGAATATTTGGGTGTCCAGCATCCATTCATGTGGGTCTGACAGGTTCCTGCTCAGGCTGTCTGCCAGAATATTTTGTTTCCCTGGCAGGAACTGAGCTTGTAGATCCACATTGCAAGCTAGAGCTGTGTTCCATAGAGTCATGGCTAGTCTGCAAAGGGGGTAGGAGTGTGAACCCCCTTGTTTGTTTATGTACCACATAACTGTGGTGTTGTCTGTCCATATCAGGAGTTGTCCTGGTTGTAGAAGATCCCTGAAAGCCAAGAGAGCGTTCTGAACAGCTAACATCTCTTTTAAATTGATATGTAGGTGCTTCTGATCCTCTGTCCAAAAACCTTGCAGACCTTTTCCCTGCAAGTGGGCTCCCCATGTGTAATCCGAGGCATCCGTGGTTAACACTTGGCTGGCTGGAGGCAGACTGAAGGCTTTCCCTTTGTTGTGAAGACATGCCTTGGTCCACCAAAGAAATTCCTTTTGTAGACAAGGTAGGACAGAAATCTGTGTGTCTAGACTGTGGCAATGCTGGGACCATACACTTTTTAGGTACCATTGTATTTTTCTCATATGTAGTCTTGCATACGGTATGAGAAGGATGCAGGAGGCCATGTAACCCAATGCCTGCAGGAATTTCCTTGCAGTCATTTGAGTTAGGTTTTGAAAGCTGAAGCCAGCTGTAGTTGTTTTTCGGATGTCAGGAATGCCATCTGGGTTGTTGTGTTTAGAAGAGCACCCAGAAAAGTTATCTGTTGCGTGGGTGTCAAATTTGACTTTTTTATGTTCACAGTGAATCCCAGGTACTTGAAAAGATTTTGAACAAATTCTAGGTGCTGGAGTAAGACATTCTTGCTGTCTGCTTGAATAAGGTAGTCGTCCAGATAAGGGTAAATTTGAATTCCCTTGAGTCTGCAATAAGCTACTACTGGTGCCAGGCATTTGGTGAAGACCCTGGGCACAGTAGACAAGCCAAAGGGCAGCGCAGAGAATTGTTAATGATTCGAGCCGGCCTTGAACCTGAGGTATTTTCTGCACTGCTGTCTGATAGGGATGTGTAAGTAAGCCTCCTTTAAATCCAATGTTAGCATCCATGCATTTTTGTTCTACATTGGCAGGAGCTGCTGCAGAGTTAGCATCTTGAATTTTGGTATCTCCAGGAAAGTGTTTAAGACTGACAGATCCAGGATGGGTCTCCATGAATTTTGCTTTCTGGGAACTAGAAAGAGTCTTGAGTAAAAGCCTTGCCCCGTTTCTGATTGTGGAACCAGTTCTATGGCCCTCATAGCCATGAGGGATCCCACCTGGTTTAAGGCCTTTGACCATTGGTGTTTTGGTAGGTCTGGCCTTCCGTTTGGTCTTGGTAAGGTATGAAAGTGGAATTTGTAACCTCTTGAAACTACATCCAGAACCCACTTGTCTTGGGTTATGTAAGTCCAACTTTGCTGAAATAGAGATAGTTTCCTCCGAGAGGGGCTTTCAGGAGAGAAGTTCCTGTAGCCCTGCAGGGGGAGTCATTGAGCCTGTTTTCTATAAGATTGAGGTCTGTCCTCTCCACCCCTGGGGGTGGAAGCAATCCACTGTCTTGGTCTGTAAGAGGTCTGTGCTTGGGCCCTCCCTCTGGAGCAGCTATATCTACCCCTCTGAGGCCTGTCCGAGTTGGGAAAGGACCAATTTTTTGTTGGCCAATTTCTACTAAATCTTGGGGGGCTGAACTTGTAAGAAATCCTTAACCGTTTGCATGGATTTTGCCTTATCCTCCATTTTCTTTATCACCTCTTCAGCCTTAGACCCAAACAAAACATTATGCTGAACAGGAGCATCCAGTAACTTTGCTTTCACTTGATCAGGTAAATTTTGTTCCTTTAACCAAGCATGCTTTCTAATGACTGTGCCAAAGGCAGCCGCCCTGCAAGAAGCCTCCAAGGCATCAAAACCACAGTGTAAACCATGCTTCCCCACTTGTTCAGTGGCATGTATCAAATTGTGTAATTCCTTATTATCTGCACATGCAGAGATGGTAGCTAGCTTTTGTTTCATAACAGACAGTAGAAATTGCTGATATTTTAGCATATGAAATTGACAATTTAAAGCCCTAATAGATAAAGTAGCAGAAGTTTACACTTTTTTGCCCCATCTCTCCAAAGCTCTTGAATCCTTATCTGTCGGAATAGGGTTTTTAGCAGAAGCAGCCTTAACCCCCTTAGGACCCTGAGAAATGGTTTCTGGATCAGCAGTAGGATTCTTGTAAAGGAACTGGTGGGAATTAGGGACCCTATAATATCTGTTGGGCTTAGCAGGGGCTGGAGGAAAGGAGTCCGGAGTTAAATTAGCCTCAGAAAAGGCATCATCCACAATATCCAAAATAGGAGGAATAGCCAGGGGTCTATGCTGGGGAAGAAGAAGGAAAGACCTAAGTCTTCTCTTAGATTCCGAGTACTCCTATCCTTCCCAGTGAAAATGTTCCCTCATTTCATGTAAAGTTTCCCCAAATGAAAAATTCTCAGGGGGGAAGCTGAAGGAATGGATTCCTCAGCAACAGAATCCTCATAAGGAGGGAAAGAATAATCCTGGTCAGAGGAAGACACTGAAGAAATAGATGCCTGATCAGAAGAATCATAATCCAATTCTTGCCTTGGCCTTTTGTCTGGAGGGGGATGTGAACCCCTAATCATGGTAAGTAAGTCCTCCGCCATTTTAAGTAGCTGTTTCTGGGATTTGGGTCCCGGATCAGAAGAGGCCTGGGCTGGTGTCTTAGATTTAGAAGGAGTCTTTGCCTTTGTCTTTGGCTTTGCCTTTATCAGAAGCTGTGTAGGCCTGAAAACCCCCTTGGAAGCCGGTACCTGCACAGCGGCTCCGGACCCATCCAAGGGAGCATTGTCCGAAGGTCCTGCAGCTGAAGTGCTCAAAGGCCTAGTTGGCTCCTTGTGGCAGTCTGTTTCGGCAATCAGTTCTGAAATGGCCGAAGACAGGGGCTGCGAAAGCGCCTCACTGATGACGGCCGAACCAGAAGCTGGCTCTGCTTGTAAAACGTCATCTGATTTTGACCTCGGAGGCCTGTCCTTATCCTTGCGTCGTTTGTGAACTCCGGTAGTCAGAAGCGTGTCCGACAACATTTTATAATTAAATCGCCTACCGAAGTAGTGAAAAGCAAAACCGTACTTTCGCTTAATCGTACATTGGTTAAATCTAGCACAAAACCGACAACTAGCTACATCGTGGTCATGGCCTAAACAAGGAATACAGTAAGAATGGAAATCCTTATGAGGTATTTGCTTCCCACAAGAAATGCAATTATTAACTTTTTCTGACATCGGACTGGAGCAAGAAAAAAGTTTCCCCAATGGGGTACTTAGCTTTGAGTAGAAGAAATAAGTCTTCGGACTGAAGCACGAGAAAATATCAGGTGTCAGCCGACCGGCACTTGCAAACTGCTTTCACCACACGGCAAGAAAGACTGGAGAACATGGCGTCGGCTGGCAGCTTTGTACTCCTGGCGCACTGACGTCAGGGAGCATGACTGAACAGCCGACGCCGGACCCAGACTTTGGGATTCTGGCCGACCGAGGGCTGCCTGCTGGCAGGGAGAACCCTACAGTGATGACTGCAACAGTGAAACACGATGAACATCAGTGTCAACTCTGACTCGGGCAATGTTGTAGAGTGATGGGCCAATGAGCTCCCACATGAAGGTGCAGCAGATGACATAGGTTGCAGCTGAAGAGGATATGTGCTCTCAGTTTAGAAGATGATGATCGAAGGGAATAGTTGCTTGATTTAATACAGATGGACAGACATATTAAGATTAAAGAAATAGATTACAGAAAGTAATAAGACCCGAAATATTAGAAGTCTGATAAAACAGGCTAACGAAGTAATCAAGACTAGTGATAGAAACTTGTGTGCTATAACAGAAGTAAATAGGAAATATTACTGTGCAATTAATTTAATAACAAATGAATTCTTACCACAAAACATAGAGCAATATGGGAAAGGTAGGTAAGAAATAAAATGCCATAATGGAAGCACTGAAAAGGGAAAACTATAAAGCAATTAAGACAAGAAGTGTCACTGTTAGAACAATAAAGAGGTATCACATCAACAGAAATACTTAGAAAGGTAGCTGTGTTAAAAACAACACACAATATCAGAACAAACGAAGATCTATCATACAGCATTGCAAATTATAAACTACAGATAGCAGCACAGGCAGAAAAACTTAAAAGATATACAGATAAAAAAAAGAAAAGTATATAATAAGCATTTAATTGATAACCCAAAAATTATTTATAGAGAACTGCGAAAAAAACAAAAGGAATATAAACATCACTAAAAAAGAAGTAATAACGACATCTTGGAGAAATATTTATGAAGATCCTGTAGAATCTAACAAGATGCCGAATTGACAGAAAAAATAAACAGTATGGAGTTCAAATGTAAAGGATATAAAATGTGATGAAGTAATGGCCAGAGAAGAAAAGCTCCTAATTAGAAATCTCCAGGCTAAGCTGCATTACTTAATTTCTCGCTCAAAGTATTAACATCTTTATGCAAAGATTTAGCCCTGGGTAAAAATTATTTATATTTGCATCAGGAACAGACACCAACCTGGTTAACTGGAAAAATGATACACTTCCTTTAGAATGAACCTGTAAGCCATCCTAAACACTACAGACCAATAACTTGTCTTTCGACAATGTATAAACTATATATTGGAATTGATGCAGACACAGTTTATAGTCATTTAGGAAAAAAATCATGCCAATAGAACAAAAGGGTAACAAAAGAAAGTCATATGGAATAAAGTATCATTTGTTGCTAAATAAAGAGAATTGTAAAAAGAGGAATAATCTAAATATGGCATAGATAGATTACAAAAAGCATTTGACAGCATCCTGCATTCATGGATAAAAGGAGTGTTTACAGATGTAAAAGATAAATCCTGCATTGATCAATTACATTACAGTGACCATGAAACAGCAGCAACCTACTTTGCAGCTAAGCCATAAGAAAGGGCAAATTTGTTTTAACAAGAAACATCTTTATTAAATTATCATGTGTTACATTGGCAGTCATGCATTTATATAAATGAAAACAAACCATATTGACATAATTTTACTTGCAAACATTATACATCACAAACCACATTGACATCGTTTTAGTTCCAAACATTATACAGCACTTATAATCTATCCAGTTACTTGTCATTCAAATGGTTCATAGGTTCATAGGTTCATACTAGGCTATCTGCCCGAGGGCATTTACAAGCCTAGCCCATAGTTTTGTGGCTTACGCCACCCCTTTAGTATGGGGAACTATACCCATTATTTTGCTGTGCCTCTGTTGAGCAGTGACACTGAGGTAATCCCTGGTGCATAGCTCGTTCACATCCTGCCTTCTTTTAAACCTTGTTCCTCTTCTGCATGTATTGTTCCTACAATCCCATGTTTTTCTATGTAGTTTTCTCCTACCCTTTTCTAAAGATTCCAATTCCAGTTGTTTTATCTCTGTTACTATATTCACTACTTCTAGTAAGGCTGGTTTAGGCTTTGACTTCCATTTTCTAATAATTTCTTTTTTTGGCAGCCACAATAATTAGACTCAGCAAGGCCTTACTATGTCTAGACAATTCTGATTCGATATCATAGCTCAAAAAAGGAATCTCCTTAGTTACACGAGTTTGATCACATGGTAACTCTGTAAGGATTCCCTGCAGACTACTCTGTCAGTCTGCCAACTCATTATACTCTGAGAAAATATATTCCCAATTACCTCTTTCTTCTCCATCATACCTCCAGCATTTGCCGTCTACCTGAGGAAAAAATCTTTGAAGTATATGTTGTCTACCTAAGAAAAAATTCTTTGGAGTTTGCTTGGGGTATAAAATATCTATGTAAACACTTCAAAGTGAGGATCCTAAATCTTCTAGACTTTGTTGCATATTTGGAAGACATACACATATCCCCCATTGTTTCTTTGTGAATTACTTATCCAATCTCTCTTAGCAATCCTTTCTTTTTCTAATTGATTCTTAAAGTTAGCAGGCAATACTTTGTATGCTGTACTAATTATTCCTTTTATAGCAGTAACTTCTGTTCTAGAGTCTACTAAAAATTCTACCAGTGCTGGTCTTTCTCTTAAGATTCCCCCTATTTCTTTCTTTTTGCCTATACTCTGATATCAATCCTTTCTAGGGAAGGCAATTTCTAGCCTGCAGTCCAAACAAATTCTTTGCCTCTTCCCATTTTATTACCTTTCCCTCTCTTATTATTTGCTCCCAGTACTTCGGTTCTTTTACAAGTTTTCCCCAATAAATTCCTGTCCCTCTTGCATATTGTCTGTATCCCTCATTGCAGTCACCCCTTATTGGCAGAATCTCTTTTCTCCATTCCAGTGTTGACTTACTTCCTAGAAGAATACTTTCTGCCACTTTATGAATATAACATTTTGTATGCTTATTGTTATTTTTCTTAAGGATCTGCATCCAAAGTCCCAATCTCTCCTAGTTTCCCTCTGTTTCATCATCACCCTTTTCCACTTTGAATTATAGGTTTCTGCTTGTACTGTGTATAGGAGCCTTAACTGTGTATCTCTGAAACCCCCCCTTCAAATCAGGTAATCCCAAACTGCCTTTTACTACTGGAAGAATCAGCTTATCCCACTTGAAGTTTGCCCTCCCAGATAAGATTCTTTATCTCTTTATTAATTGCTATCCACAAGTTCTCCTCTGGTTGATCTGGTTGATAAAAATATGCCTAAACTTTGTATAAAACTAAAGGGACTAAAAACATTTTAACTGCTTGTATCTTACTATCCATGCCCATATAACAGAGCTTCCAATTTCTCAGTGTTTGTATTAGCTTTTTAGTCTCTTCCCACATATCCTTAGCTGCCACACTGGAATAATTTTTAATCCGTACTACTAAGTACTTCATTTTGTCATGTCCCCATAAATATGGATATTGCTGAACCAATTTATATGTGGGTACATAATTTATAGCTATTGCCTTTGTTTTAGCTTCATTATTTTTGTATCCCAAAAAGATTTTAAAACTGGCTCAAATATTCCACAACATGAAATGTCCTTTTGTGATTTTGTCAGATATATAATCATATCATCTCTGCAAATAGATACAGCTTTTCTTGACTACCATATCAATTATATCCTTGAATTTCTGAGTCCTTTATTTTCTTTGCCAGTGGTCCTAAATGTAATGCAAATAACAAATGGGAAAGAAGACACCCCTGCCTTGTTCCTCTGCTCAAGCAGAAATTATCAGAGACAAACCCACCCACTTTCATTTTTACCTCCAATCCCACATATATCATCCTAATCAACCTTATTATTTTATCAGGGAATGCAAATGCTTTCATTACCCTGTTCATAAAGTAACAGATTACTCTGTCAAATGCTTTCTCTGCATCAGAAACCATCATCAACAGTGGTGTTTTCTAAAATTCTGCTTCCCTCTGGGTCATCAATGTTCCTGTTAATGTTGTCAAATGTTTGCCTCCCCTCCACATAGCCACACACTAATCTATATCAGTTTTGGCATCACTTTTGCCATTCTTTTAGCCATTATAGACATAAACAATTTATAATTATGGTTTAGTACTGAAAGGGCCTGTATGACGCTGGATCTGATGGGTCTTTACTCTCTTTAGATATTGCAGCCACCACCGCTTTCTTTAAGGATGTTAGTACTTTTCCTCCTCTTAAAATGCTGTTAAACAAAACCTTCCAGATCTGTATCACTTTTTTTCCTTCTAGCTTCCAAACTTCCACATGAATACCATCTATTCCTGGGGACTTTGAAGTGGATTGGTTATATATCACCATTTTTATCTCATCTCCTCCTATCCTATTAATAATTGCATCTCATCTACCTCTTACCTTCGCATATTTAATTCTTCAGTAAACAGTTCCATTTGTACTTTTTCTTGATTTCCATATTTTTTCTGCTATATACAGGCTTTCATAGAATTTCCAAAATATTTCTGAGACCTCTACAGGATCTCATGTTATCCTCCTTGTTATAGACTCCCTATGCTTGGCGACAGCCCTTTCTATTTTCTATTGCCTGAGCCATTGTGCTAACAGTTTGTGTACTCTACAGTTATTATCAAAAAACAGTTGCTTAACAGCAATCTTTCTAAATTCATGTGGCCCTTATTTTCTATTTAGCATTCGGCAGTTGCTCCTCTTCTCATTCTGCGAGATTCCCCCGATTCTGCAATACTTTAACATTTGTCAGTCCATCTAAATAATTCTTGTTACTTCTTAACCATATCTTTCTTTCATTTCCACCATATTTTTAAACTCCACTTTAATTTTATCCCAATCCCTAACTATATTTTCAGAAGAAATTTCTATCTTCTGTAATATCTCCTGAATAATTTCCACTACCCATTTCTTATAGGTTCATAGGTAGGCACTAGGCTATCTGCCCGAAGGCATTTATAAGCCTAGCTAGAATGTGTTGGCTTTCGCCACCCCCTTAGATTAGTTCCCTGTGCCTCTGTCTAGCATAGCCACTGAAGTGATCCCCGAGGTAAACTTTGTTTCCCATCCATTCATCAAGGTTTCTTTTGAAGAGAGTTAGCGAGGAGCTCTGTCTAATGTAGATTGGGATCTTGTTCCAAAGCATGGGAAGTCTCTGGGACAGGAATCTATCCCTCCAGCACGTCGTATTTATTGTTGTGGTGAGGTTTAGATCCCTAGATCGTGTGGCTCGAGGGGATAAGGTTTTCTTTATGTGGAGCATGTCCATCAATTCTGGGTTGGGCATGGCCTTGTATGTCAGGCAGAGATCACCTCTGAGTAGGTGGTATGCAACCGAGTACAGCTGGAGTTTCTTCGGCTGAGCTGCATAGGGCATCTGTTTGAGGCCAGTGATCCTCTTGGTGAGGTACTTCTGCGGTCTTTTCAGCTGTTGCAGGTGTCTTGTAAGGTACATCCCAAATGGGGTGTTGTACTCTATGATGGGTCTGATGAGTGATGAGTAGAGGGACACAATGACCTCTTTTGATCTGGATGCGAACCCTTTTGTGATTAGGTGGGCCATGTAGAAGGATTTTCTAATCACTTTGGCAATGTGATTATCAAAGGTGAGATTACTATCTACTTGGGTCCCCAGATCCCTTATTATGTCTTCCGTATTTAGGGGACTACCACCTATGTGGCAGTTTATGGGTACTTTGTTTTTTCCAAAGGGGATTACTATGCACTTTTTGGAATTTGCTTGATGCCATGATTTTGACACCAGGTATCCGTCTCATTGAGACCCTTTTGGAGGATGTCTGTGTCAGCCAGAGAGTCAATTATAGCCCCTAGTTTGCAGTCGTCTGCAAACTTGGTCAGCCATAGTCCTCCTGTGCTTGCCTGTACCTCTGAGAAGTATATGTCGAACAAGAGGGATCCTAGGACTGAGCCCTGGGGAACTCCACTTGTAACCGGTTTAGAATCAGACCTAGCTCCCGCAACTCTTACCATGTGGGTTCTGTCCATGAGCCAGTTGGCAACCCATCTTGTGACATAGGAGTTTATGTTCAGGTTGGTGAGCTTGTCTATAATACCAGAATGGGTGTTGAATGCCTTAGCGAGGTCTAGGTAGGCTGTGTGTACCACCTTTCCCTCATCTATAGCCTTGGTAACTGTCTCAAAGAAGTCCACCAGGTTTAGGAGGCATGATCTGCCCTTAACAAAGCCGAACTGGGTAGAGTCTAGTGTTTGGAGGTTCCCAGTGTCTCTGTTAATGAGTTCCATGATGATGAGCTCCATAGCCTTGCAGATCAAGCTAGTCAGGCTTATAGGGTGATAGTTCCTGGGGTCTGTTGTGGCTCCACCTTTGTGGAGCAGAATAACTGTTGCTGTGTGCCACTCTGTGGGTATGTAGCCTGTGGAGAGGCTGAGTTTGAACAGTGTGTTTAGGTGAGGGGTTAGTTTGTCTTTGAGCTCATGTAGGACGTAGCCTGGGACACCGTCCGGTCCCATTGATGCTGTATTTTTGACTTTGGAGAGGGCTGTTTTAACCTAAGTGTCTGTGATTTCAGGGACTATACATTTTTCTGGTATGGTTATGGCCCCTTTTGGGGGTGAGAGGAGGGTGAAGTTTGCGCTGAACCTGTCTGCCAGGATGTTGGCGATATCAGTCAGGTCGGTGTATTTTGTGCCATTCTGCACTAACTCCGAGCAGATCTGAGTATTGCCACTTAGATTCTTGACATAGCTAAAGAATGCCTTGTGGTTATCTTTGGAGTCCTTGGCAATTTTTCTTTCAAAGCTCGCCTTGGATGATTTTATGAGGGATCATATTTTCTTGCTGATACTGATCAGGGATGTCTTCCCCTCTTGGGATTTTACTCTTTTTTGTACTAGTTTCCTCCTTCTGTTGTATAGCTTGTTTATGGCAGGGGTCCACCAGACTGGTTTCCTTTTCTTGGAGGAGTGAGTCTTAGTTTTGCTTGGGATGGCATGATCCATGCATTCTTGTAGGTGCCCGTAGAATGCATTAATAAAGGATTTTGCAGCTTGGACAGCGTTATCCTTCAGCATGGGGGCTTTGAAACTTTCCACCTCGGTCTTAAGTAACGTGAAGTTTGCTTTTGAAAAGTTTTTCACGGTGGTTTTCTTGTCCAGTGGTGGGGGCGGAATGTGGATATCCAAAGTGATTTGTTTACAGTCAGATCTAACCAGCGAGCGGTTGACCTCCAGTGTGGAACACCGGTCGTCCATGTTGGTGATGACCAGGTCCAATGTGTTGTCACCTCTGGTGGAAGTGTTGACCAGTTGAACCAGGGCGTTTGAGTTTATAAATTCTAGTAAATGTTGGGCAAGAGAGTTAGTACTTGTGTAGTTCTCCCAGTTAATGTTTGGGCAATTGAAATCACCCAATATTAGGGTGTCTGGTAGGACCTTTATGTTTCTCAGTGTTTCCAGAAACACAGAATGGGGGTCCTGGGACATGGTGGTTGATCTGTAGCAAGCTACAATCTGAATTGCAGTTTTGCCCATTGTTAGTTGCATGTGGATGATCTCCGAAGCATCATGCTATGCCACTAACCTGGAGGTGTGAGTATCCTTGATGAATATGGATATGCCCCCACCTTTTGTATTTCGGTTTGGGTTCTGTGGCCAAAATGTATGATATGAGTTGTAGCCTGGTAGTACTGGGGTGCTCTCTGGTGCCTTAAACCAGGTTTCTGTTATTGCACATATATCGATTTTCTCCATACTGAGGAGTGCCTCAAGTGTGTGCATTTTGAGGTTTAGACTTCTGGCATTGAGTAGCATTACCCTCAGTTTTTTGTTACTTGTGCTATTTACAGCGGTTGGTTTGTCTTTTGAGCCTTGCCTAAAAAAGGCACTATGGGGTTGGCAAGAGCCTTGGCCAGTATTCGAAAGCCTAAGGGTGACAGGTGCAAGCCGTCTCTAGCAAAGCTGCGTGGCTTGTCGAGCATGTCATCCCAGGCAGACAGACACTGGATCCCCTTTGAATGACACCAGGAACTTAAATTCTTCTCTTTTTCAACAGATAGACAGGAAAGTGCTAGTGTCTCATTTTTATTTTGTTTCCCTGTGTTTTTCATTTTGGCACATGATCTGAAATGATTATTGGGTATGTTTCAAGACTTTCAATTAAATGCATGTTCCTACAAAATGTAAATTCTGTCTAGCTTAACCCAGTTTTAGTATCTTGGGGAATAATATGTAAATTTACTCTGCACTCCTAGTACTGAATTCACATCTTCCATGCCAAATACTTCCATATATTTCTTCAAAAATCTGCCCTCCTTTGTTATATTTTCCCTTCTAGGCCACCCTGACACATCTTCACTGCTGCAAATCAAAGTCCAGTCTCCACCTATAAGTAATATTCCTTGCTGAAAGATGATTATTTCTCCAGAATTTTCTTACGCTCCATTATAGCAGTCATAGGTGGAATATAAATACATGCAAGTGTAATCCTCTTCCCTTGCCAGTAGCCCCTTAGTACTAATCTACCATTATTATCTTTTTTCATCCTCTTCTATCACTATTGGAGCTTCTCCTTCAGTTAGTATAAGTACTCCTTTTTTCCTTTATCCCAAATATTTTGCTGAATAACCATCCTGAAAACCTTTTTTATCAAATTTACATGTTCAGTTCTTTCCAAGTATGTCTCCTGTAGTATAGTTATTTGCACTCTACATTTTAATATAGTTAAATACAAATAAGAAAGAGTAGTTATCTGCGAGACCAGTGACATTTAAAGACAGTACAGAAAGTGTTGTGTTAAAAAGTTATTATTCCCGCATTTTATGTGTAAACAGCTTTTTTGTTAAGTGTCTAATTCCAGCTTTTGTGTTACATGAATACACTATTTGGCAGGTTGATCTTTTATACAGTTCTTTCTTGTCATATCCACTTGAGCCTATGTTACATCTCACAAAACGTTTTGTTTTGTTGAAAGCCCTCCAAAACAAAAAACATCCCCAATACTCCCTAAAACCTATTGGCTTAATACTAACACATAAAACTATGTACATCTTCAAATATTGAAGTTTTCCCTCCCAATAGAACAAGTGTCCCAAGCTGACAGCCACACTCATTGACTTGAGTTAACCTAAAAGAAAGGTTATCCATACTAAGATGCACAATATAGCCTGTGCTTCTACTAAGTGCTGTCTGGTTTTGTCTTATTTTTAAACTCTCCCAGCTGGGAAGACACTTGAATGCTTTCAGAAAATGTCTCCTAGCCATTTCTCTTTATCAGATTGTCTCCATGGAGACATGAGGACCAGATACCAAGTTGCTACTAAAAGCATACATTTATTTACTAGAAAAAAGCTCTATAATATTCAGTTTTCTTTTTCATTTACTTGCTTTCTTTTAAAATGTGTTACTAGATCAAGCTAAGGGCCTTAATCCTATGCAAGAATGAGACAAAGTACATATTTTTTTCTTTTGTCATACATGTCTGACCAGACTTTTCTTTTTTTCTTTTTTTTTTTTTTTGTTTTGTTTTTTGCAGTGCCTACATTTCTGAAGAGAGAAAAAAAACAGGAGCATATGTTTATATTAGTATCCCCATTATATTTAAAAATAACTGAGGAAACTTTACATTATAGCAAACAAAGAAAATCATTCTCTATAAAAATATTACTATTAAGAAAAAAAACTGGTTTTACTTACAGTTAACTTTCTCCCTTCTCATCCCCTCTCCTAAGTATTTTTCCGAACATCAATGACAAGAAATAGGGCATATGCTTTAGAGTCCCCTACAAGTTTAACAAAGTCAAAAAAGTCCAGTATTTCCAGGGTTTTTTGTTTTCCAAATATAATTATTGTGTTATAATCCCACATTCATCAATTTCCAAGTTAATGGTTTTATTACTATTCATCACTATCTCCCAATTCCTGCCTCTGCTTCATTTCCAATGTACTGTCAATTCTTCTAGTCAACTCTTGTGCTTTTCCATTGTAACATTGGAAAAGGTTTCACTGGCACAGTCTGTCTGTGGTCTTTATTACCAGAAGAACAAGAAGCAGAATCTCCTTCTGTTTCACAGCTCACTTTTTGTTGGACAAACTTTTGTATTTCCTCCTTAGCATGTACTGTATCAAAAAGTGATTATGTCCGTCCAGGAAAGAATATTTTGAAGATAGCTGGGGATAGCATTTTGAATCTCATGCTTGTTTCTTAACATTCCATGAATAGTGGTATAAATGTACTCATTTTTTGCCTGGTGCACAGTGAGTAATCATCCTTTACAAACACTCTGTTATCTCCTACTTTTAGTACTTTGTCCTTTTGCCATAGTTTTGTCAGAATCAACTCCTTCTACTGGTAGGATTGCATCTTTACTATTAAAGGTCTACGTTGCTTTCTCATAGCCAGGAGCATACACATGATGTGCCCTCTCAATTAACAACTTGTGTTGTGGTATACCAGTTCAGTTGTTTATGTGTGCTTTTACAAAGTTAACACAGTCTGTTCCTTATAGCTTCTCTGGTACAGCAGAAAATCTCAGGTTTTCCCTATGTGCTCTGTCCTCTAATTCTGTTATTTTTTTAAACATCTCTTCTTAAACCATCTCATAATATTCAGCCAGCCTTTTATTCATTTTGACCTCTGATTTTTGCAGTTTTATCATCTCATCTGAATATTCATTTAAAGCTTTTTTCCAGTCTTTTGTTGTTTGAGTTGATATACTCTATCAGTGTTTTATTTTAATCAGGTCTGTGTGCAGTTGTCTTATGTTTTCCTCTAGGTTACTGGAAGTCATGCCTGGAGCTTACACTGCTTTTTGCTGAACAGCTGCAGTACTCTTCCCAGTCAGTGTTTTTTTTTTCTCACCTTTTGTAGCTGATTTTCCTTCAGGTCTTCTGTACTTCTTTTTTCCTGGCATCCAGGCAGTACAGTTACTAGCTAGTTACTGAAATGTAACTAGAAATACAAGTCCACTGGCTTTCTCTTTTGAGTTTCTGTTTTTTTACACTGGGAGAGCTAGTTACTCAATGTTTAGTTATCCTGGAAGTCCGAATGTCATTTGGTCTTGACAAATGTGCAAAGAAGTGTTTAAAGCAGGAAAGTTGCAGTACCAAGAAAATAGCAGTCTGGGACAGGAATCTGATATAAAGGAACATGAGCAGGAGGGAGTGTAAAAATATTTGGGAATTGATGAAGGATCTGCAATAAAACATGAATAAATACAAATAAAACTCTGTAAGGAATACTCCAGAAGACTAAAACTAATATTGAAAATAGCCTTGGCATCTAGAAATAAAGTCCAAAATATAAACCAATTTGCTCTTTCTGTTCTAACTAACAGTTTTTGTCCGACTGACTGGCCCCAAAAGGTATTGGATCGCTTATACTGGAAAACAAGAAAAATGCTTTGTGCTTATCAAATAAATATAATTGTCAGTGCAGATACCAAACTTTTATATATATATATATATATATATATATATATATATATATATATATATATATATATATATATATATATATATATATATATATATATATATATATATTCCTCACTCTGAAGGAGGCATGGGCCTCCTTGAAATTGATTACATGTATAGATCTGCAGTCATGGGACTGCATACATATCTGCTGACCTCATAAGATCCAAATATAATGAAAATTTTAAAACATGAGGAGAGGAAGCCTAAAATTACCTCTCTGCTTAGTTTAGCAGAAGCATTCTTGTGTCAAGCAAGAATGGAAATCAAATCAGTAGATAAAAATTAGACATCAATTGAATGAACCAAAAAACAAAAAAAAAAATATAAGGAGAAGGATCAGATGAGAAGGAAAGAAATGTAGAAAAGACATACAGTGGCAAATATAGAGATCTCCTGGAACAACCTCATGTTGATCAGGATTTGATGCAAGAATGGTTGAGGAGAGATGAGCTGAAACCAAAAGATGAAAGGCTAATAATGGCAGCCTAGGACAGTAGACTACATACACGTTGGTTTACAAAGTCTATTGAATGTGTGGGAGAAAACGATAAATATAAGTTTTGTAAAAAGGAATTGGAAACAGTTGCACATCTTTTTGCTGGGTTTGCTACCCCAGTGGCAGAAGACCTGTACTTTGGAAAGCACAATAGTGTGGCAAGAGTATTGCACTGGAGATTGTGCAAACACTACAATATAGAAAGTATCTGGGAAGCATTAGAAACATGGACTACAAAGCATTATAGGTATTATCACATGGGATCGCCCATTCTTAACAGTTCAAAAACTAGATGCGAGAAAACCAGATATAGTAGCCCTTAAAAAAGACAAAAGTAGCACTGATCATTGGAATTGCTATATCTAGGAATTACTGTGTCTTATATACAGAGAGACACAAAGTCATAAAATATCAGGATTTGTAAGCAGAAATGATAGCAATGTGTTAGAAATGATACTTAGACAGTTCCAGGAGTAGTAGGAGTAACTGGTTTAATAAAACTGAATCTACAGTCTTACTTAGATTTGCAATCAACACATATAGTTCCATATGTACTGCAGGAGGAGTCAGTTCTGAGCTCATTGCAAGTGCTGCAATGAGCATGTTTGGCTAACATCAAAGGCTGAAACAATATTAATTTTATGAACTTTAATTATATCCTGACTTAGGAATGGGATCTATTCCCATCATGTGATTAAAAATTCAAAAGACTTGGAGAGATTAAACCAAAATAAAGCACAGAACTGGTAGTGCAATTCTCCTGCCAGAAAATAAAGATATTTTTTATATTCCTTAGCTACAGGAGCATAAACATATGCATCTTTCAGGTCCATGTTCACCATATAGGCTCCCTGAAAGTAGCAATAGTTTTTGAAAGGTTTGAACGTTGGTATGTGAAGGAACTTGTTTAGCTTTGACAAGTCTCAGACTGGTCTCCAGGTGCCCTCCTTTCTTGGGACCAGAAAAAATTTTGAGAAGAACCCTGTGCCTTCTTATCCTGTGAGAACTGGATAAATAGACCCTTGCTATAGAAGCTCTGATAGTATTAGGAGAAGACTCTTGCTCTTTTGGGGGCTTCGACATTCCTAGAATTTTTTTTTACTCTGAACTGGATGAAATATCCTCTTTCTATTATGTTTAAGACTCAGTGGTTCCTGATGATAACCTTCCACTGTTGTAGGCAAGTCTACCTGCTAGGGACAGGGGGGTTGGGGTGGACTTTTTGGTGGGGAGAGGTACTGTGGATAGTCACAGCTTCTCACTGGGGACATTGGATCCCCCAGCTCTCAACTGTTGATCAGCTTGCCACTTTCTGCTCTGTCTTGGTCTCTTGCCTCAGGGAGGCCTCCCTTTTTCTTGCCTTGGACACAGTGGCCAAAACTTAGAGGGGTAATTCCTGTTGTACCTAGCCATGGGAGACAAAATTCTTTGACAGTTTTAATTTGTTTCCTTTTCTTATTAAGTTTTTCAATAACTTTCTCAACAGGGATACTAAAGTGGAACACCTTATCCAGTGGGGCATCAACGATTTCAACGATTCCCTGGTCTAAGAGGGGTTGTGTCTTCAGCCGGGCTTGTCTACTCATGGCAGACCTCATAGCAGTCGCCCTTTATGATGCATCATAGACACATTTTAATGAACATCTGGACATCATGAGAACTGATCTAGCTGTCTCCTGAGTATTCCTGTGCAGGCTGTTGTCTGAGATCCCCTCTACCTTAGCAATGACCTTTTCTTGTAAAGGCCCCATCTATTTTAACATGGGAAATTGGCAGTTAGGAACCCTCATAGCCAGGATAGCTGATGTACAAGTCTGTTTACCAAATCCATCAAGCATTCTGCTGTTTCTAATATTTGGTAAAGATGTCTGGCTGCATCATTAGGAGCTCCATTGGCAAATTCAATAGACACTACTGAGGGATCTGCCTTTGGGTTCTTTTAAAGGTGCATGTGGGTGTCAAGCACTCTGTAGAAGCAGTGTGGCTTCCTAGAGGCAGGAAGAAGGGAGTCAGGATGCAGAGAGATGTCCTCAAAAGCATCATTCAAGACCACATGCACTAGTGGAATGGCTCAATGTCTGTGTGATGTTAGGCTTGGAAGATCTCTGTAATGGGTCTGGGCATGAGAAAGCTATTTGCTCTCCCAATTAAATGCCTCCTTCATCTTGTGCAGAGTTTTCCCAAAAGATAAGTCTAAAGAGAGAGAGGCAGAGGAAAGGCTGTCACCTGAATCCGAGTCATGGAAAGATTGAGGAGGGAGGCATTCTGCATAAGACAGCTTTTTCTCATCTTTGGATTCTGAGGAGTGCGAGTCCTGGGGAGACACTTCTCTCCTTTTACCAGGAGAAGCTCCTGGAACAAGCACCTCTGGTTGGCTGGGACCCCTGGACTTCAAGAAATCCATGAACTCTTGGGCCAGCTTAACAGGTCCTGTGCAACAACCTGGGTAGATGAGGCAGTGTGGGCTGGGGCAGGCTAATTAGCTTTTTGGGTTTGGGTGTCTGAGGTTTTGAAATCAAGGCCTTATGGAGGTGAGTGGCCACAGCCTCTATCCAGTTCTATGCAATTTCCTCATGTAAAACTTCCAAGGGAATATCACCCTCTTCCTCGATTACTAACACTTAATCATCCGAATATGATGGTCAGGCCTGCAAAGAGACTTTCGACCTGACCAATGTTGGTGTGGTGCTTATCTCTATGGTGTGGCTTCCTGCCATGGTGGCCTCCCAAGGGGTAACTCCAGGGGGCTCAGGCCTAGTGGTCATCAAACCAGGGGGCTGCAAAGATGCCTCACCCGAGACATCAGCGAAAAACAAAAGACCTGACTGTGGATGTGGAAAACTGTCCTTCATCCATGATGTCTTTCTCCTTTGGTTTCATACCTTTCCATTTCTTAGGTAGGGAACTGGACGATGCCAAAGCATGCGATGATTCTGAAGACTCCATGTGGGCTCCAAGGACTTTGGCCCAATGTTTCAAAGTTTTGGAACAATAACTAGCGCAATGCTGACAACGAGAAATGTGTTGAGTACTCAAGCAAAACAAATAATAAAAATGGAAATCTTTATACGGGATTTGTTTCACAGTTATTAGCCTTTTTTTGGACATTAATTAAAAGAAAATGTCCCCAATGAGGTACTTATCTGGAAGTAAATTGAAAATAACTCTGTAAAAATAAGCTGACTGACCGTGAGCACTAGATAAAAGCAGTAGTGCATCTGACTGCACTGCTAGAAAGAACTGATGATGGCACCGATGAATGCTGCTTGTCTTATACACTGACATCCAGATGTTGATCCCCAGACATCCATTGGCTAGGGATGATGTAAAGACTGTGGGAATCAGGACCAATTTTCAACAGCTAATATACAAAGAACCATCATATTGTTTTGCAAATAGCTAGCTGTCTGAAATGGATGCAACCATACAGACTTACTGTGGCTTGCATTTGTATCATCTGAATGACACCTCTATACTTATGTCATCTACACAATCAGTCTTGCAATGAACTTTATTCTCAGAAAACAGGACACCTAACTTCTGCGCCACTTCTGTAATTATTAATAGAATCTTAACGAACAAAATTAAATACTAAGGATCAGTAGCAGAGACCTCACAAACAGTCAATATATTTCACTTTAAATCTCTTTCTCTCTCTCTCTCTCTGCCCTTATTCCCAGATTTACAATCAGTTGTGAACCATGATTATAAAATTACTTGATTCAATAGTAAATTTCTGGATACCTGTGTAGGATCAGGTTGAGCTTGAATTCTTTCTCTCAGTGATGGGGTGTCAACAGTTCCTTGGGGGAAAAACACAAAAATATTTTATATTAGTGACCTAAACACAATTAAGATTTAATTGTTCACTACAACATACAGAATGTAAAGTTCTGTTAAGAGCTTAATCATCATCAAGTCCCTGTGACATACCATGGATTATGATAACTTAATAGCTACAACAAAATGAATTGTGTATGAAAAACATTGTTTGAAGAAACTCTTGGAAAAGGGTAATGGAGGATCTACTTGATTTCTTCAAAGAATGAAGTAGCTGATTCCCAACCTACTGACTAAACGGTCTCACCATTATAGCTTACTGTTGCAATAGACAATAAATCAGAGTAGTTTTTCAGAGGTATTGACACTATATCAATATGGAGGTTCTGCCGCCCATATATATTACTTCTGAGATTGGATCAACCAGGAGGAAAGGGAAGCACAAATATTCCCACTTGTATTAGGTGGTGTGACCTCAGAGGTACTATATTTAGAAATTGGGGTGGCAATTTATGGGGTTCTCTTAAGATATGTCTACAAAAAATAGGTTATCACAATTCAACCCTATGTTGGGAACTAGCAATTCTTCATGTTATGGACCTAAAACTTACCAAAATACAGATTCATACTTTAATCAGTATATGCTCACTTGTTAAATTATACATAACTAAAAACTGGATTGATTGTACTAAATTGACATGGAAAGGCTTCCAATCTATGGCTATAAATTACATATCATCTCAAAAATTAATCATTATGAATCCCAAGAAATGCATTTACTACCAAAAATTATGGAAGCTACTGTTTGAAAATATCTTGCTTATTTGAGAATAGTTTAATGTTAGATTAGAGACGCACTGACTATTAGAATCTGGTCACGATACATAAACCTCTTCATCACCATAAATATAGAACTAACAGTTCAAGTCTACTACATCGCAGAAACACATATAAGGAATGGTACATCTGTTGTTACCTCACTCTCCCATGTTTAGTTTAGCACCAGTATTGTAAATAGAGTATATAGTTTTAGAAGTTGTTTGTGTAGCAGAATGGAATGGTTTGTTACTATAATAATTACATTATTGTGTAATCAGTAATGTATCTTACAACATGTAAGCTATTACTCTGTACCTCTGCTTTGAAACACAAGTCAAATAAAATGTTTGCAGAAAAATACAGGACCAGACCACAGCAGATAGTATCAAATAAAGCTCCAAAGTTTAATCCACAGTACAAAAATGGTGAGCGCTTTCATAGCCAGAGCTACTTCATTAGACAACTCAATAAACTCCACAGGGATTTTTAAAAACAGCAACAGCCTATCAGTGTCAGTTCCCAATAAACAATTAGCTCAATAGCCACTGATTTAAAGGAGAAGCACTAGATAGAGACATAATATCAACTAATAAAACATTAAAATGAATAAAAATACATAAAAGTGCATATATAGAGACTTTATCTGCGTAGTGGCTTATTAACCAAAACCGGTTTAGTACAAACTTTATCATTCAGGCCTTTCCCATGTTGGCACGCATCCTAATAATCCATTCATATATGTGACCACCTCTCAATATGCCTATAAGAACAAGGAATCCCTTAAGAGACTCTTATGTGGCCCCAGGCATAAGCAAGCAATAGATGTTCAACCTACCACTCCCATATATGGGACGAAACCCTGTAACTCCTGCAACTATTGTCAATATATTGACAAGAGAGGACATTTTAGACATACAGACACTGGAAAGACTACCTATTTCAGACTTACAGCTGATTGTAATGCCACTAACATTGTGTACCTAGCTTTCTATACTACATGTTGTTCATTCTATGTGGGCATGACCACAAGAAGGTTTTGTGATAGGATTAGGGAACACATATATGACATAAACAGAGGGGCAGGAACTAATGCCCTGACTAGGCATGTTTTAGTATCAGGGTCAACACACAACTTTCAATTCATGGTAACTGAGAAAGTTCAGCTAGGATGCAGACGTGGTGCAATTAGGAATTTGGTAGAGACTAAAGAGCTTGAATGGATTATTAGGATGCGTGCCAACATGGGCAAAGGCCTGAATGATAAAGTTTGTATTAAACCGGTTTTGGTTAATAAGCCACTATGCAGATAAAGTCTCTATGTATGCACTTTTATGTATTTTTATTCATTTTAATGTTTTATTAGTTGATATTATGTCTCTATCTAGTGCCTCTCTTTTAAATCAGTGGCTATTAAGCTAATTGTTTATTGGGAACTGACACTGATAGGCTGTTGCTGTTTTTAAAAATCCCTGTGGAGTTTATTGAGTTGTCTGATGAAGTAGCTCTGGCTATGAATGCGCTCACCATTTTTGTACTGTGTATTAAACTTTGGAGCTATATTTGATACTATCTGCTGTGGTCTGGTGTTTCCTATATTTTTCTGCAAATACTAGTTGTTTGGGAACCCAGTCTGCTCATACCACTTTGTACTTTTTATTTGTCAAATAAAATGTTATTGGAAAAAAAAGAAATCAGGGTGGCAGCAGAGCCCCCACATGAGGGCTCTCCCCAGTTCAAGCTAGTTTAATGTTTCTCAGTGGTCTACCAGGTAGCAGGTAAGATCACCAGTGAAAGATTGTGTGCAGTCTTTTAACTATGTACAAGTCAAAAGAGACATACAAGGGAAAGTTGAGGAGATGAAAAGGTCATCACAAATAAACCAAAAATTAATGGATAAGAAATGTTTACAGAAATTAAAAGAGAAATTAAAATGCATAGGGAGGACTTTTTTCTTATGATAAATTTCTCTCATTTTACTACACTTGAAGCAGTCACTAAGAGGAATTTAAGTTATGTACTGGCATTTGTTAAAGTTAAATTGAGACTGGTATCTCCTTTATGAACTATTGTCATAAAATTAAAGGAAGCAAGCTGTTGCTGTTGTGGATTGCTTAGCTGTAGCCAAGTAATGCCAGTTATACCTTGTTTTTGCCCTTGTTTTAAAAAAGGGGACATCAGTTTATGTAACAACCAAACACCTGAGAATTATTTCCTTTAACCAGAAGTTCATAGTAAGATATTGTGTTCTACTAACTTTAAAGAACTGTTTGCTTTACTAATTTGAAGAACAGTACAAAAACAGTTTTGTCTTTGCTGAAATAAAGCATATTCATTTGTAGTTTGAATTATTTTTCCTAGGGCTAGACTAATTAAAAAGTGAATTATTTTGTTAACATTATAGCCTCTTGTTCGTGTTCAAATAAGCAGCACTGTGATACACTTGGTGGAAGTGCTGGGAAATGGTCTAAAACACTCTGTCTCAGTGGCCTTTGAAAACTGTTCCTGAAACTACTCTCCGGGCCAAGTGACCTGTGAAAACTTATTACTGAAGCAGCTCCCTGCCCTAGTGAGCTCTGAAACAAACTCTGACAGGACAAGAAGGAAAATGTCACCAAACCCTTGTTTCAGAGTATAGGAGTATTATGGCAGAGTATGAACTGTAGCAATGCTATTATGCAAGCCCTGCTCAGGTGTCATGAAAAGTTCTTCATGGTCCTTGATGTGGCTCAACAGAAAAATAGAGTTTTAACATGGGATTTTGAACACCAGCAGAGAGCCATGCTAACTCTCCTTCGTCTTCTACTGCAATCCCACAACACGCACCTCCATGTCCGGCAGTTTCACTCATTAGAGCATTCGCTTATATGAACTTTTGTTAATGTAATATAGACCTGCTTCCTGATTGAGTTAGCAGGGGAGTGTGCAAGTGAGTAGTCACAACTTGCTCAACTACCATGGAGTATGGGAGATGGGTCAGGCCCGCAACTTGGATGACACTTGCAGGTAGCATTGGACATTGCACCCATGTGGCACAGGCCTGGTGAGTACACACTGCTGCAATGCAAAAACACTGGCTGGTGAATGCTTTCCACAACAGGTAGCATAGGTGGTGCTGACGTGAGCTGCTGGGGGGCATGATTCAAAGAGGGGGAAGGCTACTCAGCCAGACCTAGAAGCTGTCCACTCTTTATTACCCAACTTTCAACACAGCGGGAAATGAATGGATTTATTAGGCACACCCAGCAAGGAAGAACATGTCATAGGGCTCTCACTTAGCTCAGGAATGGCTAGATGGAATGCATGGGCTAGCTGGGTAAAGATAATGGACCCAACAAGCAGGTCTGGTGGAGAAACAAAAATGAGAAAAAGAAAAATAAAGTACAGGGGTAGGATCTCACCTTAAAAGATGACAGAAACAAGATACAGAACATAAATGGGTTTGTAGTATTAACCAAATGCCTCACAGGTACGGTATGCTCGGCCAAACCATTACATAGTAGAACACCAGTGGCCAGCATATGCAGCATATAAACACTTCAAAACAAAAATAATAGAAATAAATATTTATTTAAGCATGATATGCAACAGAGCGCACTAATATCAAATCAAACCGGTTTCAGCTATCCAGCCTTCATCAGTGAAAAAGCATTTGTCATGCCAAATAATTCATGAATATTTATAGATACTGCCAACCAATGGAAACATGGTATAGTCCATCCCAAACACAAATTTGCAATCACATTGAAATCACTATATAGCCATAATGTAGTAGTGGCATTATAAAAATAACAATAGTACATCATTGGACTGATACAGATTTTTACCAAAAGTACGGCATATAGTAATATATATAGTGTTACATTATACATGAATTCAATGTTATATAGATCCCTAATGAGAGATTCTGTAAAACTTCATCCTAATGACATACACTGTAAGCAAACTAAAAGATCCACAGAGACATATAGACATGTGATATACTAATGTCAAATATTTTATCAAAAAAACACTTGAAAGTATAAATATATGATATATATTTTTTTGGAAAAATATAGTATATTACAAAAACATTTAATATTTAATGCCATGATATGTGACTATACATAATATACAACCTCAATACAAAAAATGCTAATTTAGCTCAACCAATAAGCTCTTACAATAGTACATAATATGGAAACCCACATAATAATCTAGCAAATATGTTTTATCACAGAAACAGTATAATATTTAAATACATTTACATATAGCTAGATATATTAAACAGCCCAATAAGTGGATTCTGTTACAATCAACCAATAGGCTTTAACAATGGCAGTATACAAATGTAAGGCCCTCACAATTAGCTAGCACATATAAAAATATATCTTATTTGTAATATGTCAACATGCATACATAAGGCAAGAACAGTGTAATTTATTAAGCTAACCACATGAATAAAAAGCCCATATCTTGGTTCTTTAAACATAATTCATAATAATTATATATCATATTTATATATGTTCTTCCTAGGCCTGAAACATGTATTGTATCCATTGTGGTTCCAGCATGTGTTATCCCAATTACCTTTCAGATAGAGTTTATAGGTGGTCATTGAGACCCGGGGGAAATAATACCCCAAGGTGAATGATCCAGTATTTTTCTTTATGGTTCAAAATACTATGCCAACCCTGTTGGTTGCTCCTATCACCAGTAATTTTATCAATGATCATGAACATAAATCTGGCATTAGTATGTTTCAAAGTGTGGCTGTAGAGAGCATTAGTCTCTTTTATATTTCTGATGTCACTTTTATGTTCACTCATTCTTACTCTAAGTGATCATGATGTTTGCCCAACATAAAATGCTGAACATTGACAAGTAGCTAAGTACACAACCCAGCTGCTACTACAATTGACAAAAACTCTTAGATCATAAACTCTGCCTGTATTGGCACTAGTAAATTGTTTGAGTTTACTTACTTGGTTACAAGATCCACAATACCCACATGGAAAAGTACCCAAAAGTCGGTCTCCAATCATGGTCAGTTGTTTATAAATAGTGCCCCCACTTTGTTTATGCTTATAGTGGGAAAACAGGGCACCCAGTGTTTTGCCCCATTTATACGAGAACTGACATTTAGGTCCCAAAAGATTTCTTAATTCTTCATTTGCTAAGAGTATATTCCAATTAGAATCCAAAATGTTTCTGATTACATTGTGATTTCGTCCATATGTAGTAACAAACCTCAATGTAGACTCAACCCCAGTAGTTTCACATTTTTTATACTGTAATAACATGTTCCTATCCTGATTCTCAGACCATGTACTAGCTGTAAATACATCAAATTTGTTATATCCTCTTTCCAAAAATCTATTTTGGAGATCCAATTTCGCTTCCTCAAAATCATGTTGAGATGAGCTAATGCGTTTAATCTGCAAAAATTGAGATTTAGGTATGTTGCGGATGGTGTGGTGTGGATGCATGCTAGAAGCATGGAGCAGGGTGTTATATTGTGGATATTTCCTATATGCCTTGGTACTTAGGGTATGATCATCATTCCTATAGACCGTAACATCCAAAAAGTCAATGATGTCCGAGTTATATGTTACTGTAAACTCTATACCCCAAATATTGTCATTCAAATATTCCACAAACTCCTGCAGGTATGTAGAATCTGCATGCCACACCATCCAGCAATCATCCAAATATCTGCGCCATATGTCATTTTTCAACCATATATAGATTATGTAGTGGGTTGTAAATCATGCATTCTTCAAAGTACGCCATTAATAGGTCTGCATATATGGGGGCAAAAGATGCCCCCATAGCAGTACCTTGAAGCTGCCAATAACACTCCCCTTGAAAGTAAAAAACATTCTTGTTAAGCACATGTTGAGCCATACATATAAGTATATTACTATATGCTGTACTTTTGGTAAAAATCTGTATCAGTCAAATGATGTACTATTGTTATTTTTATAATGCCACTACTACATTATGGCTATATAGTGATTTCAATGTGATTGCAAATTTGTGTTTGGGATGGACTATACCATGTTTCTATTGGTTGGCAGTATCTATAAATATTCATGAATTATTTGGCATGACAAATGCTTTTTCACTGATGAAGGCTGGATAGCCGAAACCGGTTTGATTTGATATTAGTGCAATCTATTGCATATCATGCTTAAATAAATATTTATTTCTATTACTTTTGTTTTGAAGTGTTTATATGCTGCATATGCTGGCCATTGGTGTTCTACTTTGTGGTATTGCCAGTTTAGCTACTCCGCTGTCCTCATTTTGAATCAAACCATGAGCTCATTTACACAGCTGTTAAGGAAGGGGAAGAAGTGGTTACATGTCTGATAACATACCAAACCTTTCGAAACACAGTCCTGAATGTTGAACCAGACTGACAGTCATATAGTCAACATAAAAAAAGATGAGAGAAGGTCTGCATACATTCTATTGTTTTGGATTTTATCTGCCACAGGAAATGTTTATATACTTGTCTCAGGTGTAAGACTATTGCTTCATATATAACTTTCTGCTACCTTCACAAATGCTAGAAAAGAAAATAAGCATATAGGCTAATAGAAGGGAAGCATATGATATAGTATCAGTAAGCTTGAAAGTACAGTTATGAAAGGCAGCCTGACAAAATGAAATCTAACCAGATATATCAGGTCAGTGTATTAAAACCATGGAAAGACTGAGACATTTTAATAGCCTTCTAGGTAATAGGGTCAATTCAAGCTCTAGAGCCTGACCTGGGGATATGGATAGTTGAACTCAGTCACTGCACCAAAGGAAATAGGTCAAGGCAGGCATTTACACTGACAAAGAGGCTTGTCTACAATTCCAGGGAGAATGAACATGATTAAACATGCAAAGAACTCGGTTACATTTCAAAGAACGGAGTATACTATTAAAATTCCATGTTCTACATGCTGCTGCTTACGTGAATAAGACAGTTATCTACATTGAGTAATGGAACTTCTACTAGTCCAGGGTACAGAGAGCACTGTGTTCCGTCACAGCAGCAACTTTAACTGCTGTGTGCATTAGTGCCACAAGTTAAATAATCTCCCAGTAATGTGACAGGGCTATTTGAGGACTGTTGTGTCAGCCCTGAGCTTTTGCAGTAAGTTTGTGTGTCTTGCCACAAAACAGGAGTTCACCCTTAAGTAACCTTGTAAAGAGAGTTAACTACTGCTTAAAATCAGGGCTGCAGAAGGAGAGTCTGAGTTCATAGGTTCATAATTGTATACCAGGCTAATGACCACCAGGGACCTTGTAAGCCTAGCCGTGCACCTCAAATGTGACCCACAAATTTGATTTATATACGGGTGATTTACTGACTGCCTCTGTCCATCAGTGACATGGGCACCAGACCAGGGTGAATTTCCAATTAACCATTCACTGGCCCAAGTTGTGGTTAAATAGGGTTAGGAAGGAACTCTGATTCACATGGTTGGGGAGCTGAGCCAGAGAATGTGAATTCCCTGAGCAACATATGTCTCTCTAGCAAAATTTAAGTCTTTTGATGTTATAGTTCTGATGCTGCTTGTTTTCTGGATGTGAAAAAGGTTGATCAAAATTGGGTCCAGGGGTACCTTGTATTCCAGGCAATGATCACCACTCAATAGTCGGTATGGTACAGACTAAATAGGCAGAGCTTTGAGGCAATCAGCACTGGACATTTTGTTACTCCCTGTATTCTTTTTGTAAGGAGCCTTTTGGATGTTCTAGTTACTGCATGCATCTGGTCAGGTACATACCACAGGAAGCATTATACTCTGTGATGGGTCTGATGAGAGCTGACTACAGTGGTATGATGACCTGTATGGACCTAGTTGCCATGCTGTTACTCGAGCAGCACAGAAGTATTTTTTTCTACCTTGGACACATGATGGCTAAAGGCTAGATTACTATCTACACAAGTTCCCAGATCCCTGACTAGTGAATCAACTTTTAAGGGTGTTTTACTAATGACATAGTTATCCTGGGTGGCTGACTTCCAAAAAGGTACTCTAATGTACTTATTGGTATTGAGTTTTAAGCCATGGCTTTGGCACCAAGCATTTGTCTGTGTTAGGTCTTCCTAAAGAGTGTTCTTGCATTGTGGTGGGGGGGGGGGGGACTCCACTAGTGACTGACCTATTTGTGGAGGTGACCTCACCAATCCAAACTTCTTGGGTTCTATCTGTGAGCCAGCTAGCTATCCAGCATGCTGTGAAGAAGTTTATACCTAGTTCTGTAAGTTCATTGACAATGCCCAAGGGGTGTGTTGTATCAAATGCTTTAGCCAGATCTAGGAAAGCAGTATGCACCACTTCCCCCTCATCCATTGCCTAAGTGACCTTTTCAAAGAAGCACACCAGGTTCAGTAAGCATGGCCATTCTTTGACAAAGCCAAACTGGGATGGATGTAGTATCTGGAGGTCTCCTTTGTCCTTACTGATAATTTCCCTAATTATGTTCATGGTTTTCCAAATAAGACTGGTCAGACTGATGGGTCTGTAGTTTCCAGGATCTGTTGAATGTCCTCTCTTATGAAGGGGTTATGTTTGCGGGTATTTTTGGGGGGATGGTTGGGGTGAGGTGAGAATAAAGTTGGAACTGAATTTGTCTACTACTAACAGGTTTGCTATATTGCCAGGCTCTATGAATCTGGCAGCATTAACCACCAGTTCACCACACTGCTGGCTCCAGATAAGCAACTAACCATTATCTTCTCCTTTTTTAGCCTGGGTAGAGCAGCATCAGTATGCCTTACAATGGACTCCCCTATGACGAAAGCCCTAAGAATTGTGTTTGCTTGCCTTACGGTCTTAGTGTTTGGTGCTGTATTGAGTGTGACTGTATGTGTGGTGATAGTCGTTCTTTTTTTCTGAGTGCCTTCTGGCTTGCTGAAGCATAGCTTTGACAACAGACAATCTTTGTTATTTAGGAAGACTGCTTTTAAGTGCCTCAGCATATATTAGTCTATGTGTGTGCTACGTGAGGTGGGTGTTGTGTGTGTGGTTTCAACAACTTCATATACACTTGTATGTGAGAGTTTAGCCTCCAGTGTCATTGTGTAAGTATACCTCTCATACTGTTTCTTTAAGGATTAAATGGCTGTTGATAAACATGACAATGACATAATTTCTGCACTGACTCAAGAAGTCTATATCCACCAAGCTGGTTATAGAGAAGTTAGGAAATTGCATATCCATTCTGTTTAGTCCTTTGATTGGTGAGCTGTGAGAGGGTGGTGTATTGGAGTTAGGACATTTAAGAGTGCTTTGTTAGTGCAGACTACTAAGGGTACTTTATTGTGGCACATTATGCTAAACAGTACTAAATTCTGCTAACTTTCATGTTTAGACACTATTAAGGGTGTGTTACTGGGGCAGATTATGATAAACAGTACTAAATTCTACTAACTTTAATGTTTACATAGTACTGAATTATACAAAATCTATTGGTATTGCCACTTGACGCCCAAGTACTCATCTTCAAACCCACCATACTCAAAACAACTCTCACTTTAACATCATAGCAAAAGACAACACCACTATATACCCAACTGAACACACCAAATTGCTAGGAGTGGAAATAGACAATAAACTAAAATTTGACATTCACATATCCATGACCATAAAAAAAGTCCACAAAAATCTAGGAGCGTTATACAGAAATAAGAAACTTCTCACCAAAGCAGCAAAGATTTCAATAGCAAATTCCCACCTTATCTCCACCCTACTTTATGCCTCTCCAATATATACCAACCTAAGGCAATGCGATCTAAACAAGCTAGAGACCTGCTACAACAAAATTGCCAAATTTGCCACAGGGGCATCCTACCGTAGTCACCACTGTCTCTCACTTGCTGAACTGGGCTGGCTTGAACTCCCTCACCTCCTTCAATGGTATCAACTCTCACTGGCCCACAAACTAGTAAACCATGCACTAAATGTCCCATCCCTCCAGAATCTACTCCAACCCTATCGCACCACCAGACCACTAAGATCCAGCAACAAAAATCACTTGCAGATCACTAAAGCCAATAACTCTGCTGGTGAAGCACTATTCTCTTGCGCCATAGCCAAATTATGGAACTCCCTCCCACCCACAATTACCTCCATACCATCATGCACCCACTTCAAAACTTTACTAAAAGCACACCTAAAAACATGCTGGCTATGCCCTTGCAACTCCCACTCTAATATCACCCACCCCATCCAACCACTACCTTTCTCTCCACTCCACTAACTACCTTGATTATAGCAAGCTCAGATGCTCATAAGCCTAGTACTTATTATACAGCAGGAACTTCTTATTGTAACATTTGTTAATGTCTGTTATGTACTTCACAGATAGATTCTAGTTGTCTACTGATGTACTATGTTCATCTGTAAATATGTTGTAAGTAATTGCTATGTAAATTGTTAATCGCTATGTAATCCAATGTAACTACTGTCTGTTTGTTTTAACTGTGGAGCTTTTCTCCCCGGGCCTCTGCTGAAAATGGACCTACGTCCAGTCGGACACTCCCGGTCAACAAATATAAATAAATAAATAAAGTAGTTGCTCTAAGCTTGCTGGCACACAAGGTATTTGCTTTATATTTCCTGCTTTACAGAGTACAGTTTTATGGACCATTACATAGAGAAAATTTGCTTTCTAGGATAGATCTACGGAAAGCAATAAGTGGGAAGAGTACTTAAACAGCTTATATAACAGACAATAGCAATGAAAGTGGGGAGGGAAGGACTTTGGAAATCAGATTATCATAACGGGTGGAGGCCAGAACCACAGCCTTATAAAACAACACAAAAAAGGGTGTGAGGGTTGGAGGAAAATTCAAGGAATTGGAGCTCTTTCAGAAACGATAGCTTACTGTCGCAGTCGGAGGTGGGGCAGGCAAAAAAGACAGGGGAACAGAAAGGCACTGGAATGCAACTTCTGTGAGCTGCAGGCCAGAATTTCAGAAACTTTAGCTTAATGCCTCAGTGGGGGATGGGGCAGACACAAAGAACAGTGGAATGGAAAGGCAAAAGAGTGCAACTTTAAGTAGGTAAATAATAAGCAGAATATAAAACTGTTGGATCAAAACTGGAATATCAACGACTGAAAAGCACTGAAGCACAAATCCTAGAGCAGAAAAAACAAAATGGTACTCTCACTACTGAATTCTGCTATAGTTTAAGTCACCAGACAATGCAAAAATTTACCAGTAAGAAACATACAGTAATAATTGACTAAATAAGGCTAAAACATGGCAGTAATCCACAGTTCTGCCACAACTGTGAATTAAACTACAAGACTAAGGCCCAGCAGGGTTTAAAATACAAACAGCATCTACAAATAATTCTACTTGTGAAGCTAGAACTGTAGTATAATGTAGAAACACAATCTTCAGACAACTGCAAGTTAAGCTACAAGACAAAGGTTCCCGAACAAACTAAAAAATGCAAACAGATTAGCGTTGCCACCCCTCCGTTTTTTTTCCGGAGTGCCCGGAAATCAGTAGGGCACTCCTGTTCTCCGGTTCTTGTAATCGGAGTCCGGAAATAGCGTCAGGCTCGTCAGCGCGTATTAAAAAAAAAAAAAAAAACATTCCCGTGACCCGTCTTGGACTCTCGTTGATTGGCTGCTTGCTGCAGACGAGGCTCGTGCAGCAAGCAGCCAATCAACACGTAGAGTTAGTAGTAAAAGCCCTGCAAAGCCCGCGAAAATTTAAGAATATAAAGCGGTGCTTCAGCATTACCTTTTACTTTTGTAGTACAAAGGGTGCTGCTTAAGATCTGAAATTCTTGCTTGGAGCCTTGGACATCGTCTTCAGTGGATTGCCTGCCCTGCCTGGAAGCCCTGCCTGCCTGGAAGCCCTGCCTGCTTGGAAGCCCTGCCTGCTTGGAAGCCCTGCCTGGAAGCCCTGCTTGGAAGCCCTGCCTGGAAGCCCTGCCTGCCTGGAAGCCCTGCCTGCTGCCTGGAAGCCCTGCCTGGAAGCCCTGCTGCCTGGAAGCCCTGCCTGGAAGCCCTGCTGCCTGGAAGGATTGCCTTAGCCCTGCTGCTTGCCTTGCTTGCTGGAGGAGAAGTGCTGTGGACTGGGTGGTGGTGTGTTCCCCTGCTTGCTGGCCCTTTAGCTGCCTGTTCTGTTCTGCTGCTGAGAGCTTGTTTTAGTAGCCCTGCTGCTGATTTTTCTGGAGGTAAGTGGATTTTTTTTAATGGTTTAATTGTTTGGAATTAAGGTAGATTTTCAAAGATTAGTGTGACAAGGGGAATGAAATATTGCCAGCACAACTACTAGTGAATTTTTTAAATATTAAATTTATATTAATTCACTAGCTGTGCTGGCACTATCTCATTCATTGATGGTGACAAGATGTGTGTAACTATCTAGATGTTCAACATGTGGTGATTAACTAGAACAGTTTCTAATCTGGTTTTGGACTTGGTTGCAGTGAATGTATAATGACTTCATGATTTGTATAAGATGCTTGGACTGTAGATCTGTCTTTCTAGTCTGTCATCACCGTGATGTTTACCTTGACCTGTGTTTCTTCCTAGGGTGTCTTTCTAGGGTGTACAGTCTTCGTAGTATAGTGAGGCTTAAATGTAGCTTTTTTGTCTAGTTTGTCATCACAACTGTTTACCTTTTATATGTGTTTTCTAGGGTATACCGTCTATATCAAAGCTTAGCTCATTTGATGTTACAGTGAATATATGATTACATGATTTGTATAAGATGCTTGGACTGTAGATCTGTCTTTCTAGTCTGTCATCACTGTGATTATGCTGAAGGGTGGAGTAAAGGGGTGTGGCTATTAAAAGGAATGGGTGTGGTTGATTGTGCATGGGGCGGGGCTTGTTTGTCAGGAAATGGCACAGTAGAAAGGTGGCAACCCTAAAACAGATCTGGAAAAAAAAAAGCAAAAAAGTATCACCACATATTTCACTGTAAGTGCAACTTACATATTTAAGCAGAACTGAAATTAAAGCTTTTTTATCGCTTTCCTTTTTGATGAAAAGTTTGTTACAATTTAGGGCTTTCAATACCTCTCCAAACCTTTCACAAAAGGCCTTTAAATAATAACCATAGCTTCACAACTAAATACTAGCCTATCAGTCTGCAGGCTACTACAACCCTAGCCAATAACCAGGGGTCAGAATCAAGCCCTGTACCTTGCATCAGTGAGGTAACAGCCTTAAATATTATGCCAAACCCTCTTACTTCATTGTGAGTATGTAAGAACACTGATTGCTGCTGTCTGTAAGCAGTTTAGCGGTGGAAATCATAGCTCTCAATCTTCCATCTCCAAAATGAGGAACACTAGCCATCATAATGTGGAGTAAATGGGTAAAATGTGGAACACATACTAACAGCTTACTAACAACTTCAACTATGGAGGTCATAGGATGGTTAAAATATGTTAATGAATTTACATGATTATTTTCTGTTTACTATGGATATCAGTTAAAAAAAAGTCCTAACACTGAATGTGTGACAGACCCTTTCAGTGTGGAACTTCAAGGAACATGAACTTTTTAAAATCCCAAATGAGGAACATTCCTCGTAATGAGGTACACTTGAGAGGTATGATGGAAATCAATTGCAATTCTTGGGCCAGAATTGGGACTAATGCTTCTACTTATGTCTATATTCTGAGAATTTTAAAAGAGTGTTACTAGAAGTCAGAGAGAAAGGCACTGAGAGAGAAAGCCTGCAAAGTAAGACTGCATTTTAACTGCTGCCTGCCCAGTAAGACAGTGCTTTCACTTTTTGTAGCTGTTATTTCCTTTATTAACTGTGTGTGTAAAAGGAAAGCAAGCCACTGGTATTATTCCATTTAGCTAAAGCTGAATAACGCTAGTTATGCTCAGTTTCTGCCCTTGAGATTTAAAACTGGGGAGTATTAGGTTGTGTGACAACCAGCTGGGGCAAGGTTATTTTTAATCAGAAGTTCTTAGCACGATATTCTGTTTGTGTTGTTGCTATTTGCTAAAAATTGTACAAAAAAACTGTCTTGCTTTGTCATTTGTTGCTGAAGTGAAGCATAATCCTTTGTGGTTTGAATTAACTTTCTTAAGACTGAACTTAATGATAAGTATCCATATAAGCAACACTATGTCACATGCTACACTGTTTTACAATGATGTGTACTTGTGTTGCGTCTACTTCTTCTTTCAGCCTTTTCTGGTTAAGGGTTGACGCAGCGTATCACCTGTCTGCTCATGATTGGCAGTGGAGTTTTACGGTGTCAAGTTGCCAGCCCAGCGCCCAACCTTCCACGGAAGGCACACACACGCAAGCACTCACACCTAGGGCCAGTTTATAGTATCCAATCCACCTACAGCATGTCTTTGGGATGTGGGAGGAAACTGGAGCACCGCAAGGAAACCCACACGACCAAATGCAGACTCCGGACAGAAGGCATCCTAGCCGAGGATCGAACCGGAGAACCTCTTGCTGTTAGGTGGCAAGGTTAACTGCTGCAACACAGCAGCCACCCACTTGTGTTGCTTCTACTACTTAATTTTATTTTTTAGCAGAATCTGTGACATTAAGAGATAGTGACTGAAAATGGACCCTTTGTTCAACCTACTTACCTTAAATAAAATAAATAAAAAAGACACTAATAGAACATTTGTTTCCTGAGAGAAGATTGGCACTATATTCAGAATTACATGCAAACTAATGGATGTGCACAGATTTCAAAACAGATTTTCAATTCCATGGCTCACTGTAACCACAAACCCCACAAAGTATGAAAGGTGGGACACAAAATTCTGCACCAGACAACCTAGTATATGCAGTCCTTAACAAGTGTACTCTGCTACTTCAGAAATCTTACAAAAGTATTTTTTTTCAACTTATTTTTCAGTGTTTGGGTACATCAGTATAAGAGAACACACTGACAGATGAGACATAACTTCATTTTTTTGAGCTTTATAAAATAAAAAAAAAAAGTATAAAACAAATGATTAGTGAATCGAAGTGGCTCCATGGAGTAGAGGGATGAGGTTATGACTGTGACACAGATAAACAGGAACTCATTAGGTGCTGATGAGGAAGGGTAGGAATATGCAGCTGATGTCAGTCCCCCATCCTAGAAGTGGATGGGGGAGCAGTCCAGGCCACTGCAATGCCAATAATGGTACACAGTGTACATTGTATGAGCTGGGACATGCACTTAGCTCATCAAAGCTGCATCAGCATGGTACCTTCATGGGGCATGTGTGGAAATGTATACAATTACAGATGAAGGTGTAGCAGGTCTTTCATATGCAAGCATGCACATCACCTGCCAGGTTCTGGGTTAGGTATGCGTACCAGAAAAGCCATGATAGCTATGTGAATGATGGCTCTCATGTGATCAGCTTGCTGTCCCGCAGAGGAAAGTACAGTTGTGTACACTTACCATAAATGTAGATGTTTGAGTGTATTCACTGTTACAGTCATTACATTTGGATAATCTGCTGGCAGGTTGCCCTCAGTCAGCCTGATTAACAACGTCTTGGGTCCTGCGTCAGTTGCTGTCCCTTCTTCTATGACGTCAGGTCGCCATGGGTATAAAACATGCAGCCGATGCCATTACATCAGTTTTTCTTGCCCCAGATGTCAGGTGCCCCCCAAATGGGAAACCAAATATTTAAGTAATTAAAAACACAAAAATATACCTCCAAACAAAAGCAAATTCACCAAAAAGGCTTTTAAGTATAGTAAAGGAAAGTAGAGGTATAGTAAGAGAAAAACAGGGGGTTGGAGGGAGGGTAACCAGGACTGCAACAGTGAATACACTCGAACATCTACATTTATGGTAAATGTACACAACTGTACTATGTTCTTCATGTTTCACTGCTGCAGTCATTACATTTGGGTAGATTCCCAAAGCTATGGTTGGGAGGATGGATTTATACAGCATTAGGACCAGCTATAAGGCCCTGCAGGACAGCAGTGGCAAAGCCAGCTCTGGATTTAGAAAAGAAAGGTAAATGGTAATGTTTGGTGAACGTGTGAACTGAGCTCCAGGTAGCAGCTTCTAGAATGTCTCTGGTAGGAACACCTCTGAGAAAGGCTGTAGAAGTGGATGCAGCCCTGGTGGAATGAGATCTGATCCCCTGGGGGATAGTTTTACCATGGTGCATATAGCAGAAATGAATACAATGGCTTATCCATTTAGAAATAGTCTGCTTTGAAATAGCCTTTCCCTCTACCCCTGCAGCAAATGCCACCAGTAGTTCAGATTTTCTTAGAGATTTTGTCCTGTTTAAGTAAAATCTAAGTTGTTTGTGTACACCCAATGAATGCAGAATCTGCTCCCCCTTGTTCTGTGGATTGGGAAAGAAAGTTGGCAAATGAATGGTCTGATTAAGAGCCACACTGGATACCACGTTAGGCATGAAGGATGGATTGGTCCTGAGAGACACCCTGTCCACATGAAAAATAATGAAAGGCTCCACTGCCATAAGAGCCTGTAATTCGGAAATCCTTTTAGCTGAAGTGACTGCTAAAAGGAAAGCTGTTTTCCAGGAGAGAAATTTTAAGTCTGCAATAGCAGCTGGTTCGAAAGTGGGGAGAGTGAGTTTTTCCAATACAAAATTGAGGTCCCAGGCAGGGGTTGGAGCTCTCTTGGGTGGTCTTAAGTTTTTTGCCCCTCTGAAATACTGCTTTAGCAGAGGATGAGGGAAGAGGGAAGGTTCTGTGTTGTAGTGAGCTGAAATGGCTGAGGCATGGATTTTTATGGACAAAAAGGACAGGCCATTGTGAAGCATCTCAGTTAAGTATTGTAAAATCTGAGGAATACCGGGCATTGCTGTGCTTATCCCTTGTGACTGATTTCAGGCACAGGATATTTTCCATTTGTCAGCATAAGATTTTCTAGTACTAAGCCTTCTTGCCTCCAAAATGACATCCATCACAGGTTTGCTAAGGGATGCTAAGGGTGAATTTAGGTGATTAGCCACTCTGCAAGATTCAAAGTTTGGAGCTGAGTGTGCAAAATTTGGTTGTTCTGCTGAGACAGTAAGGTGTCTGAGCAGGTGTCATGGTGGAAGGTGTGACACATTGCGCAGGAGTGGGTACCAGTGTTGGCAAGGCCAGTCTGGAGCAATCAAAATCATTTTTGGTTTGTCCTGTTTGACTTTTAGTAGAACTTTGGAGGGCAGAGGCAGAGGGGGAAAAGCATAGACTGATCAGTTTTTCCAGCTGAATGACAGAGCATCCACTTTCCAGGCTTTTTTCTGATGAGTTCTTGTGCAGAATTTGTCCAACTGATAGTTCTGGGGTGAGGCAAAAAGATCTATGTCTGGACTCCCCCATTTGCGTGTCAACATGTTGAAAATCAGTGGTTCCAGTTTCCATTCGTGTGGGTCCATGAGATTTCTGCTTAGTTTGTCTGCCAGAGTATTCAGCTTTCCTGGCAGGAATTGAGCTTGTAGTTGTATCTGATAGGTCAAGGCCGTGTTCCACAATGCCATGGCTAGTCTGCAGTGGGGGTAGGAGTGTGTACCCCCCTGCTTGTTTATGTACCACATAACTGTGGTGTTGCCTGTCTTTATCATTAATTGTCCTGGATGAACGTAGTCCTTGAAGGCTGTCAGTGCATTCTGTACAGCTAGCATCTCTTTTTGATTAATATGAAGGGGCATTTGATTTGGGCTCCATTTGCCCTGAATGCACTTCCCTGCCAGATGAGCACCCCAAGCATAGTCTGATGCATCTGTAGTTAGGGTTTGGGCGGCAGGGGGTGGAGTGAATCGCAGTCCCTTGTTTTGGTGGCAGGCCTCTGCCAACCATAGGAACTCTAGTTGCAGGCAAGGTATGATAGGAATCATTGTTTCCAGGCTGTGACAATGTTGATTCCATAAACTCTTTAAGTACCACTGAAGTTTCCTTTGTAGTTTCATATGTAGTCTTGCATATGGAATTAGAAGAATGCAGGAGGCCATGAACCCCAAGGTTTGCAGAATTTGTCTTGCAGATAAGGTTTTTGTGGACACCTGTTTGAAGTAAGTTACCAGATGAATTTGCTTTTCTGGCAAAAGGTAAGCTATCTGGGCAGTTGTATTCAAGCTTGATCCAGGAATGTAATTTTTTGAGAGGGTACCAGTTGTGATTTCTTTCCATTTATGGTGTACCCTAGACAAGTTAGGACCCTTTTTACAAACGCCAGATGTTTTTGAAGAATGTCCTTGTTTTCTGCCTGAATTAGACAATCATCCAGGTATGGCTATATTTGAATATTTCTTTGCCTGCAAATGCAATTACTGGAGCCAGGCACTTTGCGAAGACCCTGGGTGCAGTAGATAAGCCAAAGGGCAGTGCAGAGAACTGGTAATGCAAATAGCCTGCTTTGAAGCGGAGGTATCTTCTGCAAGATTCCCTGATTGGGATATGCAGGTAAGCCTCTTTTAAGTCTAGAGTTACCAACCAGGCATCTTTGCCTAGCATAGGAAGTTAACTGTTGAAGAGTGAGCATCTTGAATTTTGGAATGTCCAGAAATGTGTTTAGAGTAGATAAGTCCAGAATTGGATGTAATGATTTGTCTTTTCTGGGTACCAGGAAAAGTCTTGAATAGAAACCTTGTCCCTTTTCCTCTTCTGGTACTGGTTGAATAGCTCCCATGTTCATGAGAGACAGTACTTGTTTCTGGGCCTCTGCCCACTGATTTGGGGGCAGGTCTGGCCATCCGTTTGGGATTGGCAACATGTGGAAATGAAGTCTGTATCCCTGGGATACTATATTTAAAATCCATTTGTCCTGGGTTATAAGTTGCCAGTTTCTTGCATGAAGTGCCAGCTTTCCCCCCAGAGGAGTGGCTAAAAGGTAAGTGCTTGGTAAGTGTAAAGGGAAATCATTGAGACTGCTTACCATAAGGAGGTGCCTTGTTGTTTCCAGATTTGGAGGAGGAGGCACCCCATTGTTTTGTTCTAAAAGTCCCTTGTGACTGAAACCTGGAGCCTTTGGAATGTCTGGGTTTGACTTGAGTGGCTCTCGAAGGAACTGGAAAGGACCAGTTCTTAGTAGGCCAGTAGCTACTAAATTTTGGAGGTTGCACTTGTAAGAAATCTTTCACAGTTTGCATAGATTTAGCTTTACCTTCCATCTTTTTTAAAACGTTTTCAGCCTTATTACCAAAGAGACGATCCTGTTGTAAAGGAGCATCCAACAATTTTGCTTTAACATGATCAGGCAGAGTTTGCTCTTTGATCCAAGCATGCCTTCTTAGCACAGACCCAGTTACAGCAGCCCTGCAAGAGGCATCCAAAGAATCAAAGCCACATTGCAAAGTATGTTTTCCAACTTGTTCAGCTGAATGCAATGTTTTTGTTTGTCTTTCGGCTTTTCCCGGTTAGGGGTCACCACAGCGAAACTCTGGTCCGCTAATGATTGGCAGTAGATTTTTACAGTGCCAAGTTGACAGCTTGATGCCCAACCTTCAATGAAGGCATGCCCATTCACGCATGTCTTTTGGAATGCCACTCAACCACGGGGAGGACATGCAGACTCCACACAGAAGGCACTCCCCGCACTCCAGCCGAGAATTGAATGGGAGAACCTCTTGCTGTGAGGCAACAATGCTACCGCTGCACCACCGCAGATCTAATTCAGCTGAATGCAATAAATCCTGTAAATCTTTATTTTCCACAGAGTCAGAAATTAACATCATTTTCTGTTTAAGCAGTCCTATGATATGCTGCTGATATTTAAGCATATGAAATTGACAGTTTAAAGCCCTGATTGCCAAGGTTGCAGAAGTGTAAACCTTCTTACCCCATCTATTCAGTGCCCTGGAATCTCTATCAGAAGGGGTAGGATTTTTAGCAGTAGAGGCCTTAATGCCCTTGGGACCCTGAGAAATGGTTTCAGGATCTGCAATAGGATTTCTGAAAAGGTATTTGCGGGAGTCAGGAACCCTGTAGTATGTCTGGCTTACAAGGAGCCAGAGGCAGAGAATCAGGAGCCATACTAGATTCTGAAAAAACATAATCAACAATGTCTAGAACAGGAGGTATAGCCAAAGGCCTATGCTGAGAAAGAAGGAGAAAATCCCTAAGTCTCCTTTTAGATTCAGAGAAATCTTGACTTTCCCAGTGGAAATGTTCCTTTAAGATATGTAAAGTTTCCCCAAAAGAAAACTCCTCAGGGGGAGAAGCAAAAGGAATGGAATCTTCTGCATCAGAGTCCTCATAAGTAGGTATAGACAAATCCTGTTCATTGGAGAGTCAGAAGAAACAGAATCCTGTTCAGAAGATTCATAATCAATGTCTTGTCTAGGCTCTGGACCCATCTAAGGTAGAGACATCCGCGAGTTTCATAATTGAAGCATGTTGCGGCATACAGGACTCCAAATGGGTCTCAGTAGAGGCCTGCGAATCAGAAGTAGTGGGTATCAGGGGCTGCGAAAGCGCCTCACTGAGTACAGGTGAACTGGCGACTGGCTTAGGAGAAGCTTCATCATCAGGTTTGGACCTCAATGGCCTGTCTCTGTCTTTTTCTTTGTGTTTTTTAGGTATTCCAGTAGTCGGATTGCTAACCGATGACATTTCTGGATAATTAAAGCGTGAGCCAAAATATTTAGAAGCAAAAATATACCGACGCTTAATAGTGCATTGATTAAATTTAGCACAAAACCGACAGCAAGGTACATTGTGTTCAGGGTCTAGGCAAGGAATACAGTACAAATGAAAATCCTTATGAGGTATTTGCTTCCCACAAGTAATGCAATTATTAACTTTTACTGACATCGGTAAGAAGCAAGAAAAGTTTCAACGGGTACTTAGCTTTTTAGTTGAAGACTTCGGTTCTGAAACTCGAAAACGAAAATTTCAGGAGTCGGCCGACCGGCACTTGTGAACTGCTTCTGCTTCAGGCACTGCGTGGCAAGAAAGACTGATGTAATGGTGTTGGCTGCATGTTTTATACCCCTGACGACCTGATGTTATGAAAGAAGGGACAGCAACCGACGCAGGACCCAAGACTTTGTTAATCAGGCCGACTGAGGGCAACCTGCCAGCAGATTACCCAAATGTAATGACTGCAACAGTGAAACACAAAGAACATCAAATGGGCTGACCATTTTTTTTTTTCTTTGCAAGAGGAGTTATGGCTAGCTGGTAGCACAGGATAATAAGAATAAAGGAAACAATAATTAAAAGATGACCACTCAGAAGAAAGGTTGCAATGGCAAAGTACCTTTGTCATCCAGTGCTTTTGTTAGCTTTGTGCATTTGTTTCTATATTAATATAATATATGTTGTTATGCTTATCAGATCTGTAAGCAGCAATACGGAGCAAGCTTTCTTAACATAATGTATAAAGTTCTGTGCTTTTCTCCATCACTCCTTGCTGGGGGAAGGAAGGGATTAAATTATTCAGGGTTCCATCAATCTCAGCAATTTGAATCAACCCTGCCTGCTTAACATACAGTGATTATTTCAAAATGCTGTATGCAGGCTCTGTAGCAGAGAGAGGGAAGGTGGTTCATTTGAAGAGACTTAACAAAACTACAGGTGAATGAAATGGCTTAAGTATTTTATGTAACATTACAACAAACATAGTTACAAATACATGTACTTTGGCTGTTACCCTTACCAGGACAAATGCAGTTGCACCTAATGCCTTGTTCCACAAAATCCGCAGCCACAGACTTTGTTAGTCCTATGACAGCAGCTTTAGAAGTTCCATAAACACACCGGTTTACTGCTCCTGTAAGAGGAAATACCCAAAATTAGATATAAAGCAGATTCCTATTGAAAATTAAGTTAAGAAATAAATATCTTAAGGCATCTCACAGAATAAATTATTTATATCTGATGCCATGTTCTTTATTACTCCAAACTTAGTATCACAAATTCAATCCATAAAATTATTCACAATAATCTAATTTTTGAAGCATTAAAATTTCAGTTTTTGTTTGCTTTTTTATATAGTAACATAACTCAGTGTAACCTTAGCAGACTGTAAATAGTATTATTGTTTAATATACTTTAAAAACAACCTACTTATCCCCATACAGTGCTGGAAAGGACTGTTCATAGGTGTGCACTGGGCTAATGGCCATGGAGCTTTTACAACCCTAGCCCAAAACAATTGCCCTAACCCCATGCCACCCGATGTTACTGTGCACACAGTCATATCTGCACCATGCTGTTGTGTCCACACTACAGTGGGGATGACAGTTTTCCTGTACTGTCTTTAAATACGTTACAGAAATAAGAAGCTGGTTCTTAGCTGGCCTGTAAATAACACACACTGTAACAGAACTACATCACTACAGAAAATAAAAGTACCAGTGGTGCAACAGTTAGCATACTTGCCTTTGGTAGAGCAGGCAGTGGGTTGTATTCCCATGTCAGGCTGATGGCTTTCTGACACTGCAGTGTAGTAAAGTGTGCGTGTATGTGTATGTGTGTGTGTGTGTGTGTGGTATTCCTGACTGTGTCATCCCTGGGATGAGATATTAAACGAAGGTCCCATCTGCTTGAGTTGGTGGTACCTCAAGTGGATATAAAAGACCCCACGGCACATATCAGAAAGAGTAGTGATCCTTTATTTAACACAACATTAAAAACATCACATATATTTACAAGATGTACATATTTACAGGCACACGCATATATATATATATATATATATATATATATATATATATATATATATATATATAGGCATTTCTATTTTTTACTATTTATCACTTTTCTTATAACATCCTCACTGTTATTCTTCCATCATTGACCCCCAATCCTTCTTCCACAACCAGTCTTAAGTTTTCGCAACATATCTGCCAAAATCTACTTCCCATTAAACAAAATTTCATTGAATCCCTCACTCAGAATAACCCATATATTCTCAAATACTCTTTTTGTTCTTATAATATCCACACATAATTATATTAATTTCTGTATTGTTTATGTTATTAAAATTCTCTCAAACTCTTTCTTCACACATTTTCCACAGTTTCATCACTCCTTTACATTTAAAAAATGCTCTTTCTCTACCTCCCCACAAAATGAACAGACTGTTTTAACTTTCTTTTTATATGGCATATTTCCCTTTACTCACAACTTATTTGCTATAAGTCTCCATAGGAAATTCTGACACTCTACCATCTTGGTACTCCACTTTTTCCTTACTTCAATGTCTTTATTCACTTCATTTTGTAATTTTTCACATGGATTTACATAATAATATTTTCATTGTATTACCATACCAAATCCTTCTGTCTTTTTCTATATCATCATTTTTATCCATGTTAGTATTATTCTTGATAATTTTTAATTTCTTCAGCTGCATATTATTTTTCTCTTTTTTCTTAGTCTAACCATCTACCAGAACATTTTGTACTTATATTTAAACATTCTCACTATGAATTTCTCATTCTGTTCCTTTACCCATTTTAATACTCTATATAAGTTTAAAGAAACAGAACAAACAACTAGATTTAGTAACACCAGTTCTCCCTTAATCTTCACTCATACACAACATACCTCTTCACTGGGTTTAATCATGAACCCTCATAGGAAAGAAAACTCCAGTTGCACAACTTCCTTTTCATAATCATCTGGGATCTTATAAACAGTTGACATACATGCTATTTTTACTATTAATGCAGAATTTGACAGATAAACCTTTTTCCTGAATGCTAATCTATACATTCTCTATAGCAGACATATTTCTTTAATTTCTTTTATCAAACCGTCCAATTACATCATAACTACGTCATTTTCCCCAAATTTATACCCCTAGCAAAGAGTCCTTGTTCATTGAAAAATACACCCCAATCTTCTCCCCATCACCCAAACCCTTACTTTTCTATGGGATTCCTGAACGATCGTCTAGGCTATGCCTGAAGCCTAGAAGATGTTTACATGTTAGCGCTATTGTTCTTATAATATTACCCTAATATAGACTGGGAACACTACTCAAGCCCAAACACCCTAGCCCAAAAGTTCCTGGAATTCATAAACTCAAATGCCATGGAACAACTAGTCACCATCCCCACAAGAGGAGAAAACATACTTGATCTCATCATCACGAACATGGGAGCACAATGTTCAACACCGGAAGTATACCCCTCACTGGTGAGATCAGATCACAAACTAATCTCGCTGGAGGTCCTCATCCCACCCCCACCTGAAATAAAAAAGACCACAGTAAAGAACTTCTCGAAAGCCGACTTCACACTTCTAAAGACTAGTGTGGTCTCCTTTAAGGCCCCCGAGCCGATGGAAAACAGTACTCAAGCCGCTGAATCACTTACAAATGCCTTCTACCAGCACCTGCAGGACTGCATGGATAAGGCAATCCCAAGCAAAACAAAGACTCTTTGTACCAAAGGCAAGCGTCCACTCTGGTGGACCCCAGCCATAAACAAACTCTACAACAAAAGGAGGAAGCTACTACAAGATAGAGCAAAATCCTTAAAAGGTAAGACACCCTTGATCACTATAAGTAAAAAACTAAGAGCTCTCATAAAATCATCCAAAGCAAATTTTGAGAGAAAAATAGCTAAAGACTCAAAAGACAATCATAAGGCCTTCTTTAGCTATGTTAGAAACCTGGGAGGAAACTCCCAGATATGCTCAGAACTAGTTCAAAATGATGTGAAGATTACTGATCCTACAGACATTGCCAACATACTGGCTGACAGGTTCAGTGCAAACTTCTCCCCTCCCCAAAGGAGAGATATCTATACCAAGCGATTGCAGCCCCCAAACATCTCCAACGCCCAAGTGAGAACTGCTCTCTCCAAAGCAAAAACACAGCATCCATGGGACCTGATGGTGTCCCCGGCTGTGTGCTCCACGAACTCAACGAGGAATTAAACCCACAGCTAGGACAGCTGTTTAATCATAGTCTTACCTCTGGATACGTGCCAGGAGTGGCGCACTGCAACTGTGGTCCCACTTCACAAAGGCGGTGCCTCCACCGACCCTGGAAATTACCGCCCATTAGCTTGACAAGCCTTATCTGCAAAGCCATGGAGAGGATCATAATGGACCTCATAAATAAAGACATAGGGAATTTGCAGACTTTGGATCCATCCCAGTTTGGCTTTGTCAAAGGCAGATCATGCCTTCTAAACTTGGTTGACTTTTTGAAACAGTCACCAAAGCCATTGATGAGGAAAGGCAGTCCATACAGCCTACCTCGATCTGGCGAAGGCCTTTGATACAATACCCCACTCGGGTATCATTGAAAAACTCATCAGCTTAAATGTTAACCCATACATCACAAGATGGGTTGCAAACTGGCTGAGTGACAGAACCCACAGGGTCAGAGTTGCTGGCGCCATGTCAGACTCAAAGCCTGTCACAAGTGGTGTACCACAGGGCTCAGTCCTGGGCCCACTCTTGTTTGGCATCTACTTTTCCAAGTACAAGCAAACACAGGAGGGTTATGGCTGACAAAGTTTGCAGATGACTGCAAACTGGGCCATAGTAGAAAACACATCTGACACAGATATCCTTCAGAAGGGTCTCACAGAAACGGATAACTGGTGCCAGAGCCATGGCCTAAAGTTAAATGCCAAAAATGCATAGTCATACCCTTCGGGAAAAACAAGGTTACCCCTAGCTACCAAATAGGTGGCAATCCACTGAGTACAGAAGAAGTTATCAGGGACCTGGGGACCCAGGTTGATAGTAGTCTGTCATTCGACACCCATGTAGCTAAAGTAGTTAGGAAGACCTTCTACATTGCCCACCTTATCATGAAGGGATTCTCATCTAGATCAAGGGAGGTCATAGTCTCCCTATACTCATCACTCATCAGACCAATGATTGAGTACAATGCCCCATTCGAATGTATCTGACCCGACACTTGCAGCAGCTGGAGAGGCCACAAAGTTCCTCACCAAAAGGATAAAGGGTCTCAAACATCTGTCCTATGCTACCCGACTGAAAGAACTCCAGCTCTATTCAGTCGCCACGCTGCTCAGAGGTGACCTTTGCCTAACATACAAGGCCATGTCAAACCCAGATTTGATGAATATGCTTCACCTCAAAAATCTAGATCCATCAGAGCCACAAGGGCGGAGACTTAAACCTCGACACGGCTATTAATAGGACGTGCTGGAGGGATAGATTCATCACCCAAAGACTCCTATGCTGTGGAATAAAATCCCGGTATATGTGAGGCAGAGCACCTCGCTGGCCTTGTTCAAGAGAAATCTTGACCAATGGATGGGAGATCGCAGATATACCCCAGGGATTACCTCAGTGTCACTGCTCAACAGAGGCACAGCAAAATAATGGGTATAGTTCCCCATACTAAAGGGGTGGCATAAGCCACAAAACTATGGGCTAGGCTTGTAAATGCCCTCGGGCAGATAGCCTAGTATGAACCTATGAACCTATGAACCTATAAGCAGCAGTGCTAATCGCAAATGCATGCTGCTCATCATGCTAACATAAATACAAGCACATTTCCATGGCCAGCAACAGTGCTGGTGGCCAGGAAACCATGTTGAGCAGCACAAGCAGACACAGTAAACAAATAGGTTTGTCTATGGGCAAACCTGTTTAGCATGCTCATGCAGACAGTATGAAGAGCTACACAAGAGAAATAATACATACTGTACACAGACAGGTAAAGTGCACTTAGTGTATTGTGCCCATAAATTAAACATATTAATACAAAAATAAGTAAGAGGGGATAAGGTTAACAACAATACACGGATTAAACCTTCTAAAAATTCAAAAAACAAAAAACAAACTGGTGAAAAAACCACCCTTGCAGGTCCAGCGCCTTTAAACTCCTGGATTTAGATAGATGTGTGCAAAGTTCTTTATAATCCACAGGTTATGTTGTAAACAAGAACGCCAATAAACGAAAAAAACAAACTGAAATTTTATTAAGCTTAAAAACAAGCTTTTCATCAGCGCTCTGCACCAACTTCCTCAGAAAACAAACTGCACCACACGTTTGTCTCACTATAAATACATCACTACTCCACTCATATGCGCCCCCAAGCGGCTCCCCTTTAAAAAGCACATAATTACACTTTGAAATTTTTAACTAAGAAGCAGCCAAAATGTTCAACAATTTGGTATCTACTACTCATACCTGCCATCAATGCTGGTAAACCTATAATGCTCCAAATATTGAATTTTAAAGCCACCATAATTACATATAAATACAAATGATCAAATGTGTCAATATGTGTGCAGGTATGCAGGAGTGAGAAGGCGTTCATTGTGCATTAACAGTGTGTTTTACTGTGGATCTAGTGTTTTACAATAAACTTTGGAAGTGGTTCTTCGCTTTGCTTCCAGTTCCAGTTTTTTGTTGGAGTGGTAACATCAATTCTTTTCAGTGTGTGGGATGCCAGCTGCACTGGAGACAGCCTTGGCTACTTTGTTCCAAGCCTCAATCTTATACTGAGACTTGCAGTAGCCCACAGGTGTAGCACTTCACAAGGAATACCACAAAAATCCTGGACTCCTCCACACTCCACCTCTGTGCTCTACTCTAAATTTAACACCATCATCTTCCACACCAGCCATGCCTGAAGAAGTCAAGAAGCAAGTCTAAGGATGAATTCCAATCTCTTGTTTAATAACTAGTGGGCAAACATGCACAACTATGCCATCTGAATTTGCACAATGGTAAACACACAGAGGCACTTGTTAGCAAGGTGAAGGCATATTATCAGATAGCAATGAAGGTTTGAGACATGGCAGTACGATTTGCCATGTGTGATGTTGATTCACACTTTTTCAGATGGTCAACACTAACAGCTTCAGTGGCTTTTCTTGTTATCCTTGGTGCTTGCAGGTTAAATAGGATGACTTGGCACATAACCTTCTGGAACTGCACACTGTAAAAAGTTAGTTTACCAATGTGAAAATCAAACCTAAGGAATAAATACATTTCAAGCAAGATTGTTATTTATCAGTGCTACAGGAGAGCTTCCTTTCAGCAATGTTTATTACAGACAAACCGCATTCAGTACGGATGGAGATATATGGTAGATAGACTTGCATGTGTGTGACTTTAAGAAGTTATGTGAAATACATTTCTATGAAAGAGGCATTACTACTGTCTGTAAATGTATGGTAGATGGATAGACTTTCATGAGCTGATTAATACAGGTTGGGCTATGATATCTACATACGTCAGTACACATATTGTCCTAAACACAGAGTTGGCCTATATGAGGAGAGAAGATTTTAACTTAAGTAGTATGCCCATCACAGATATGCAAATGCATTTTAATTCATTTTCGTAATTCTTGAGCTTAAACAACTACACACATATTCAACTGCATTTCATACGTACATCATTTATGAGGTATGCTGCTTAGAAAACTTTATGCTGCTTAGAAAACTTTATCTGTTAAAACATTAATGAGACATTTCTTGCAGTAAACGTAATTTTGATAGCCATTTTTATGTGCTGTTACCTTCCTACTCAAAGTATTGATAGAAATTGTATTTTGACATCCTATTTTAAAAACAGTGATATTTGGATTTGAACACTGGATCACTTGTCTGATATTCTAAAGAGAATGCACATATACCTTGTGCCACAGAAAAAGCTAGGTTAAGAGGTGGATTTTCTCCACTAAGTACTGTCCAGAGTGCTGATGGCCACACATCACTGCTAAACCTGTTTGTGATACAGAAGGCTGCCCAAATAACATTTTTCACTTTTTTCCTTAAGCAGGTAAGCTTGATTGCACAATGCTCAGCAGCGAGGAAGTGCAAAAGGAAAAACAATAACAAAAAGCATATAAAGTCATGATGAAAATAATTCCTACATCTGGAGTAATAATTTCTACAGTCCCTGCACACTGAATGGATTAGAACCCCAGAAAAACTGTGTTAATGGAAGCAAAGTCACTGCATTCACAGCTTCTGCCACAGAAACAGGTATACAAAATGTACACATCACTCATTCATTAGAAATACTGCACAACGGTGCCAAACATGTTTCCACTAATGCACTTTACAGAAATTATATTTTTCAGTTTCCTTCAACTGTGAGCTCTGTTTGCACTCTGCTAGACAGCGCTAACATTACACAGGCAAAAGAACATATACAACAATTTATATTCTACATAGCAATTAAATCTTACTGCTGTTCAGAGTGCTGTAGCAAAGCGCACTTATGTGAATGTGCAATGCAATACTGATGGCAAGACTAGTTACATTTCTCAGAGTATACCTTAGCCACTGGACTCTCATTTATTTCCTCAAAACCCTGCCAGTCAACAGTGCAGTCTGCCAAAACATGTGCAAATGAAGAACACAAAAAAGAAAAAAAAATAATAGGTAGTTGTCAGTAGTAACACCAATAGGGTAATAAATATGAAAAGGAAGGATTGTGAAGTTTCCTAGGTCCATGTGGGATATAACCTGATCATATGCTCAGAAAATATGCATTAACTTTGGCAGACACCACGCTGTCTGGAATTGAACCCTTAACTCAGTGCAGTAACAACACATACTCATTTATGTTTCTTATCCCTCATTGTCACCAACACAGTACTAAAAAATGTTATTTTTCCATTTGCTTCAACTTGTCTAGGTCAATGTCATACTGATCAATACTTTACAGTAATAATGTTCAACACCATTTTTAATGTCAGGTTGCCAGCATCGCCAGCTACTACTTCTGACCACCTTTCCGTCCTGTCAGCCTAACTACAGAAATGCATTGTCATAGCCATTTATTTGCATCTTTGTTTCAATGTGTAATATAGCTGATCAGCATTTCAGACAGACTTTAAGCAGAGGATGGACAGTGTTCTCTTACTGCAAGGATGTCAGTGTTGTTAAGGTTATTCTCATAGTTTTCAAGGTGGTTACGCCATTTTATTATAAGTCTGCTCTGCACGATACACGTCAGACAGTGGAGTCACTTCACTGTTGCTTGTTGTTGTCAGAGCAATCAGAAACTACTGCAAGGCATTAGCAGCTAACAGTTGTTATTACTTCTTTCTGGCATCCTAGGGTATGTGTATGTAATCGTGTAGCTACCTACATCATATTTACATCCACTACACCAACTGATTTATTTTTGGTATTCAGGAATGCTAATGATTTCACACCTCATTGGTATATTCACAGCACTCAGAGGGTTGAATTTACACTATAGGAAGGTAATGGTGTAGCTATGGAAGTGGAAGGAGGGCTGTCTGACTCAATACAGACAGAGAATTGTTAATAGTTACTTGGAGGAGATTCTTCCAAAAATCGCTGCACTATACATGCATACATTTTCATATTTGGAATATATTCCAATATGCAATGGAAAAAAAACTGCAGTGTATGCAATTTTGAAATGTCACTGCTGCTATACTGCACATATGCAGATCTTAGTGCAACCATCCACCCTGTGACAATGATGATGATTGTGTTGTGGGCTTTGTTTATTTCTGTTTGACTTAGGGTTGCATATGTGTGTGATGCACAGAGTGGATAGGTATGAGACGAACAGTATGCAGGTAGTTTTCTTTTACACATTTGTTTGTCTACTACAGGTTCCACACTTACCTTCACATTACTGCAGTTAGGAGTCATGTGCTTTGGGACTGTCTCTGATGCTATCTGTACACCAACATTACATGGGTAAGTAATGTTTTTGGACATCGGATGGCATCAATTTTATATTTGTATGTGCTTAGGTTATGTGTATTCCTTCATTGGTGACTGTGTGTGCTATCATTTGTCTCTAAATTAAGGGTGTGTGCACTGATCTTTGAGTTTTAAGTGGTGAGTGTGTGTGTGTGTGTGTGTGTGTGTGTGTGTGTGTGTGTGTGTGTGTGTGTGTGTGTGTGTGTGTGTGTGTGCGTGCATGCATGCATGCTATCCTTTGCCTCTTAAACATGCCATGGGCATATTGCGCATGCCTACATCTGCCAGTTACCTCTGCAGCTGGAGGTTCCCCCTCAGATACCTCACCTGTATGTGTGGGAGGTGTTGTCTCTACCTGTGGTCCAGGAATGTGTGGTCTTGGCCCTTGCTGTCCCTGTTGCAGTTGTTTCCTCAAGATGATATTGTGCAACATGGCACAGACTGTGAAATTTTCTGCACAGGTGCCTGGGTCATACTACAGCGCACCCCCCAATGTGTCTAGACAGAGGAAATGTGACTTTTGCATGCCAAACACATGTTCTATAATGTTTCTAGTTTGACCGTGTGGCTGTGTGTGCATTTCTGACAGATGTCATGAACCATGGTTCTAGTGCATAATCTGCATCGCCCAGTAGATTTCTGGAGCATCACCCCTAGCAAACCTTGTGTAAAGCTGTGATGTGTGCCGTACATGTGAGTCATGATAACTGCCTGCGTTGCCTGCACAGACATCGAGGATGATCCCTTGGGCATTACAGGCAACCTAGCAGTTTACTGAGTGGAACCCTTTCCTGTTGATGAATGTCCTTTGCTGTTCACCAGGTGGGGCTTTTATTTATATGTAAATGCAGTGTATGGCCCCCAAGACTTCAGGGAAGTATGCTACAGTATAGAATTCCTGCATTGTTTTTGCTTCTTTTTGCTTGCCCTCTGCTGCACGTGGAAAACAGATGTACTTTCTTGCATGCTGTAGCACAGCATTTAGATATTGGTGAAGGTGAAATATTCTGGAAGCTGAGGCCTGTGACACCCCTAGCATATCCCCTGTGGGTCTCTGGAATGTACCACTTGCTAATACCCTTAATGCAAAACATACCTTTATTTCCACTGGTATAGGTTTCCCTTGATTTTCCATGGATCTGTGGTGAGGTTAGTAGAGGTTGCAGTTTTCCTGTACTGTTCCCGTATCAACCCTGTATCACTCCACTATTTCAATATCATGTAATCCATGATATATTAAAAAGGGTCTGAACACCTTTCTCCTTAGCTGTGGTATATATGCAGCATCAGCAGCATAAATTTGAGCCTGTTGCACATACACATGCAACAGAGCAGCAGCAGCCACTAACATTGTTTTTTTTTTTGTGATGGTGGCTGCATTCCAGTAGGTTTTGGTGTTGACAGCCAAGGGCTACACCATCTCTACATAGTTACTTTATAGCTTCGTGAATGGCTCTGCCATATTGGATTAGTTCATTTGAATGCAATTTAGCTGCTTATGCTTTAATTAGCATACTGTGCTGTATACCTTTGTTTGGCGGGTCTACATGATATGGAGAGTCGTTTAATGAATACAAAAGTGTGCACTATCGTGTGTACATCGAGCTGCAATGAGCACACAATGGCAGCGCAGAAGTAAGTCATTTATGAATCAGGACATTCCCACATCCTTTAAATGTCAAATCAGACTTCCCTCATTTATATTTTGTTCTTGGCAACTATAACTATATTGTCTGCATATGTCAAAACTACTGTAATCACCACCTCCTTTTCCATCACATATCTAGCATCTTTGATTTTAAACGCTGCTTCAATCACTACTGCATTCATTGCCAATAAAAAAGTTCCACTCATGGAACTTGTCTCATACCACACTTCATGCATATTTCTTTACTCAGCTACCCATTGACTAGCACTCTTATGCTATGATTTTGATATGCTGGCATACACACTCTCTTAATTCTATTAGCTATTCCATACATCTCCATAACATCCGACAAAGCATCATGTCCTACTGTATCAAATGCCTTGCGAATATCACCTACAGTAAGTTTCACATACTCCCTTTTACTTATATCATCCACAACTTCAATCACAACCAATAACAATTCTTGACATCCCTTCCCTTTTATACAATATATTCCTTCTTCCATAATATACATCATTCTCCCTTCCATTGTCCTCTGTATTATTCTTATAAAAAATTATAATATTTGTTATTTACTGTGATGGGTCTCCAGTTTATTTATTTATTCATTTTTGTTCTTCTCATCTTTCTTTCATATAAATTTTAATATCCTGCTACATAACTCTTCATTAACAAACCCTTCCTTCAACTATTCATTCAGCACATTTACAAGCTACTCATTTTGGATTCTTGTTTTACTTTCCATTCTCTCTTATTTTCCTCCTTTTTTTACTCTTATACATATTTTCACATGTCGTACTACAATACTCATAATTTGTTCTCATGTTCTTTTTACCTATCCTTTTACATTTTTTATTTCCCTCACTAAGATAGTATCCTCCTTTACCATTTACCCAAATATGCACATACCTCCTCCCTTCTCCTTTGTAAATAATATATCTGCCTAAACAGTAATGCTTTATTTTTTCTCAATTTATTTCATATATTTCTTTTTCTAAATTATGATACTCTCTTGTATTATTCTTTAAAATTTTTCAAACATTTCTATACATTTTTCCCATATTACACTTTCTCTTTCTTATATTGTCCTGCCAATTCAAAAATACTTTTTTATACTTGTTTTTAAAACTCAAATAACACAACTCCAACAAAAGCTATATGATCTCAATGCTGAAAACCTAACATACCAAGAAATTAAAACTTTAGAGAATTACTTTGAATGGGCTCACATGCCATCTAAATTCCTGGCAAGGCTTATTAACCAAAACAAACCCTCCCCGAACATAAGAGAACTTATCTACCAAGATAAACCCTGTCACACTACTCAAGATTTCATACGTATCTTTGAAAGTATACATACAAAATCCTACAGTCCATCAAACCTCGCTCATAATAAACAGGACTCAGATGCCTTCTTAAACAAATTAAATTTTCCCAAAATCAGTCCAGATCAACAAAGAATTTTATCCTCCCCAATCTACCAGCAAGAAAGTATTATGACAAACAACAAATTCAAACCCAACAAATCACCAGGTCCAGATGGTCTTACAGCCGGATTCTACAAAGCTTTCCCACAAAAATCATCTCTCTTTTTTCTCCATGTATTCAATCACATTACTTCCAATGGTGTAAGTGATATATACATCTAAATGCATCCCAAACAATTCTCATACATAAACTAAACTCCAACCTCAAAAACTCCCTGAACTATAGACCTATAGCCCTAATAAATATTGATATGAAAATATTTGCATCAATACTAGCAAATATAATTAAACCAATCATTCCAAACATTGTTTCCCCAGAACAATCAGGTTTCATAATACACAGACAAACCTTTGATCATACCCTTACCCTGGACACCATGATCAATCTCTCTACCCATACATGTACTCCAATATACACCTTAGCTAGCTATTAAAACACTATACTCCAAGGCCCATACCTACCTACAAATTAATAAACGCCTATCTTTTTGAATTGACATTGAGAATGATTCCAGACAAGGATGTCCTATGTCCCCCTATCTTTTTAATTTATACATTGAACCCTTTTTTCTCCTAATTTCTCAGAAAACTTTCCACCATATCCTCGATATCTTTAACACTAAAATTACCCTAGCGGCTTTTGCTGATTATCTAAATCTTTACTACTCACTACCTAATTCACACCTCCAGAAAATACTATCTGCTATAGACACCTTTTCAACTTTCTCAAAGTACAAACTAAACCTAAACAAAACAAATATCTTCCCTTTTAACTCCCTCTGTCAGCTTCACACATACTCATTAGCAGCTGGTGTTAAAACTAACAATTCATTAAAATATCTACGAATATCCTTCCACCAAGATCCTAAACAATCATATACAAATCACATTATTAATCTCTGGTCAAACATACAACATGATATGGACAGATGGACAAAACTTCAACTTCCATTCCTAGCTAAAATAGCCACAATCAAAATGAATCTTCTACCCAGATTTCTCTATATATTTAATGCCTCCAATAACATTATCAACCTAAAACTCATCAAAACCATTCACTGAATTTCCAAATTTATTTGGGACCCCAAATCAGTCAGAATCAGTTGTAATAAACTGACCTACCATAAAGACTATGGAGGGTAAGGGCTGACGGACTTTAAACTCTACTAATATATCATAAACTGTGATAGACTGATAACAATAGCTGCCACACCCCTTCACCACAACAATGGTCTCCAACCTGGGTCAAACTATTACACAACTATATCAAAACACTATCCATAAACCCCAGAGCCTTCCCCTTTCCTTTACAATGAAAATTTGAAAAATCTTAAAATACACCCAATCATTAAACATAAAATCACTATCATACACAGGATGTTCAAATCATTAAACCTATATTATGTATTCACTTCCCTACAACCTATCCACCTTAACCCCAATCTCAAAATGAATAACAACATGATTAACCTAAATAATTATCCCCACCTCAAGAAACTAACCATCTCTGATATATTTCCCTTCAAGAAAAATACTATCACTGAAATGAGAACACAATTAAAGCTCCCTAAAAGCTATGCAATCATTTTAAGGCAAATTTGAGACCTTAGCCAATACATCATAGACAATCCTGATATCAATGCAAACGACATTCAAACCTGTAAAACCATATGGAACCTCCTATCCTCAAACAAAAAAATGCTATCTAACTCCTACAAACTTATTCTATCAGTCAAAATGCAAAAATAAGTTATTTATTCTAGTTACTGGAAGGAAATCAATCCTTCAATTACAAACAAACAAATAACTCAAACAATCCAGCTTACCAGCAAACTTATTCCCTTTAAAAAACTTAAATATACACAGATCATGATACTTCATAATGCCTATCTCACTCTAATCATTATAAATAAAATATACCCAACCAACTCTCCATTCTATTCTTATTGTGATAATCACAAAGCTGATCTACTCCACATCTTCTGGAGTTGCAAGTGCACCTACAAGTTATGGTGCTCACTTAGAGTCCAACTAGAAAAAATGGGCTATGAAAAGTCCACCTTATCTTGGAAACTAGCTCTCCTACATATCATCCCCATAGGCCTGACTAAACTACAAACATGAATATTAATAACACTAGTTTCTTTACTTAAATACTACATTACATTACATTGGAAGGATAGAGCATCACTCACATGGGAGGGTTTCAAACAATTAGCTACCAAACACCTACTAGCTCACAAATATTTAACCAACACTGAGAAATCCCACACTCACTTTACAGAAGTTTGGAAATCCCTTTTTGAACATATTTTAGCTTGAAGTTGGTATATATAATCAGTGATGGAATTTTGGCATATGTGTAAATAGTTCTTACTGCTTTGCATTTATGTTTTATTATTCAGCAATGTATTCTCTGGTCATATTACTACCTGTCTATTAATATTGTTACATTTTACTGTATCTGTTTTCACAAAAAAAAGAGGAAATAAAAAGATTTTATACATAAAAAAATGTACACTACTGTTATTCCATTGATGCAGACTGCTAGGTAGCATACAACTCTGCATACTCATGGATCACCCAACTGCTCAATCTCTCTCACACACGAATACACCCCCCCACACACACACACACACACAGTCGTAAATCTACTCCTTCCTGGCCTGTGCATTTGGTTTCTCAGTCTTTAATCCCAGCTTCAAATCTGGCCAGTCAGAATTAAATATCACTTCACTTCTGCAAAGCATTTTTCTTACAATAATATTACTGAGTCAAAACGAGCTACAGAAAAGTAGCACTATTACAGTGAATGGATAAAACTTACTAGACTAAAGAAAGCCAAGAGTAACATCTTTTTATTATACAGTTGATATGTCAAAACCATACAGTAACAAAATTAATTTCTCTCTCACAGTAAAGTCCTGTATCACAGTTATTCAACAAAAATATCCTAGTCCTATTTGATCATGCTCTTTTAGAAATTACCCATCATGTAACAGCAACAAAAAAATTTCATAGCTTTGTGATTCTGTATATTATTATTCTTGTGTGTATCCTGTCTCTGTATCACAGAGGAATAAAGCCCTGACTGTGATCCAAGCTCAGATAGCAGACTAGACACTGGAAGAACTCAAGCAGTGGAGAATGGAAGTAAGTGAGATTTACTGGCTCACATCCTGGGGCAGGGATAAGGTTGTCCTAGTCAGGTCAGCTTGGACCTGTGCAGTTGAGAGAGGCACATTACCATTTGCTGAAGGACCAGGAGACTTGGGCTTGGCAATCCCAGACTGGTAATAGTAGCTCTCTCATCAACATGTTTGTGGAGCAAATCACACACATAGGGGGAGAATACAAAGATGCCCTGCAGCGACATAGCTACACACAGCAGCCACAAGGGGTAGTATTATGGTAAAAATAAGTTTCCTCATTATAGAGATGCCAGCAAGGGCACAAATACTACCATGTTTACCTGCATGATTCACCCCACCCCCACCTGCTGGGAAGTACCAAGGATAGGGAGTAAATGAGATGGACTGATGGGGAAAGCTCAGTTGTTGGCAGCCACAGTGGAGAAAATACACACAGAAAAAAAATGATTATTCCTGGGAATGGACACCTCACCTTATACCACAACTGGCATAATTATCCATTTAATATACATCTTCTCATGTCATCATGCTGTAGAGTACCTCGACAAATTAATCACCAGAGTGTCAGTCTGGGAAGCTGTTTGACTGTGGGTTTAAGCATTAAGGGATTAGAGGCTGGCACAATGGCTAAGTTCTTTGAATTACACAAAAGGTCCAGTGTTTGATTCTAACCTTCAGGAAGCATGAGTAGGCTTAAAAAGGCCCACGGAGTCATTAGCCTCTTAATCACCTAAGAACTTAACCATTACAGAAGTACTAAAAACACATTTCTGATTACTCAAACTCTTCATATAAAGGTTTCTAACCTTTGATGCTGGATACAACAGATGACATGTTGATAATGTTGCCAGATTTCTGTGCCAGCATCTAAGGAAGAGAGAAACTTGATTAAAACTTCTACAGTAATTAGAAAAAAGGGGGGAAAACACTTCTACAATAAAATGAGCTCTGTAAGGTATTTACGTAAAGAAGGTGTTACTTACTAAACTTTAAACACATTCCATGTGAAGAAATGAAAACAGATTAATGGCAAAACTAAATAAAAAAAATATGTCCTTAACATCCAGTCCAGTGGGTTACATTTTTAAACACCTTTATTGAATTATTGCTTGTAACATGAGCAAACTTACCTTTGTATAGAAGAAAACATACCATATTAACTTGCTCACACAAGCATTCTATATCACATATATTCTTTTGTACAATATATATTATTTTGTACAATATAATCAATCCATCATTACATAAATTAGTCAGTTGCTGCCTTCCCTTAAATCTCATTCCTACTTCAAAACATTTTTTGCATGTATTGTTCCCACAATTTTCATTTTTCCTATGTAATTTGCTCCTATCCTTTTCTAAAGATCCCATTTCCAGTTCTCTTATCACAGTTACAACATTCACTACGTCAGATACAGCTGGTTTAGATTTTGATTTCTATTTTCTAGTAACTGCTTTTTGGCAGCCTCCAGAATTAAAATTAACAAAGTCTTACTATGTGTAGGCAACTCAGATCCTGTATCCAAGCTAAAAAAAAAAAAAATTTTCTTAGTTACACCCATCAGCTTGCTCAGTACTTCTGACACAGTAGTCCACAGGGGAATTTTTAAAGTCTGCCAACTCATTGCACTCCCAAAACATATGTTCCCAGTTACCCCTTTCTTCGCTATCATACCTCCAACATCTGTCAACTACCTGAGGAAAATTCTTTGGAGTCTACTTGGAGTATTAAAAATACCTATGCAAACAATTCTAAGCAAAAATTTTAAATCTTCTAGACTTTTTGCATATTTGGGAGCTGTGCATATGTCCTCCCATTGTTTCTTAGTGAATTGCTTATCCAGTTTCTCTTCCCAATCGTTTCTAACCTCCTCTGATTGATTCCTATAGTTATTGTGCAATATTTTTATAAGCCCTATTAATTATCCCTTTTTAATAGTAGCTTCTGTTCTACACTCAACTAAAAACTCTACCAGTACAGTTCTTTTGCTTGGGATTCCTCTGTCCCTTTCTTTTTGCCTACACTCTGATATCAATCCCTGATAGGGAACTCAGTCTCTAGCCTGCAGTCCAAATGTCTTCTTGGCCTCTTCCCATTCTGTTACCTTTCCCTCACTAATTATTTGTTCCCAACACCCTGATTCCTTTGCCAGTTTCCTCCAACTAAATGTTTGCCTCCCCTCCACAAAACCACATTGATCTGTGTTTATCAATTTTGAAAACAGCTTTGCCATTTCTTTAACCATTATAGACATAAACATTTTATAGCCATGGTTTAAAACTGAAAAGGGCCTATATGAACCGGATCTGATGGGTCTTCGCCAACTTTAGGTATTACAGATACTATAGCTTTTTCCCATTATGTTGGTATTTACCCTCCTTTAAAAATACCATTAAACAAAAACCTTCCAGATCTTTTATCACTTTCTTCCCTCCTAGCTTCCAAACTTCCACAGGAATTCCATCTATTCCTGAAGACTTTCCTGCAGACTGATTATACATCACTGTTATCTCATCTCCTCTTACCTTAACTGTTAATTGTTGTTGAGCCTCATCTACCTCTAACCTTGACACATTTAAGTCCTCAATAAATATTTCCATTTGTGCTTTTTCTTGATTTCTAAATATCTCTGCTTTATACAAATTTTTATAAAATTTCCAAAATATCTATAATACCTCTACAAGATCTATGGTTATTTTTCTTGTTATAGGCTCCCTAAGTAGTTTGGCAACAACCCTTTCTACTTTCTGTAGCATAAGTCGTTGTGCTAATGGTTATTATGCTCTGGAATAATTATCAAAAAACAGTTGCTTAACAACAGCCTTTCTAAACTCATGCATATTATATGGATACTCCATTATTTTCTCTTAAACACTCTGCAGTTGTGCCGCTTATTGTTTTATTAGATTCCCCTTATCTTGCAATACTTTGTCAGCCCCTCTAATAACTCTAATTACTTCTTAACCATATATTTTTCTTTTATTTCTATCCTATTTTTAAACTCCACTTTCAATTTATCCCACTCACTAGCTATAATTTCTGCAGTACTTCATATCTTCCCTAATAACTCCCCAAATAATTTCCTCTTTTTAACAGGTAGGTCGGAAGTGCCATTGTCTCCTTTTTACTGCATTACCCTGCATTTTTACTTTAGTTATTATTGATGTATGATCTGAAATAGTTATTGGATGTTTGTCAAAGCTCTCAATTAAATGTGTATGTTCCTGTGAAATACAATTTCTGTCTAGTCTAGCCCAGTTATTGTACCTTGGGGAATAATAAGTAAATTCTCTTTGAGTTCCTACTACTGAATTCATGTCTTCATTACCAAATATTTTCATAAATTTCTTCAGAAATCTACCTTATTTTGTTGTATTTTCTCTACCATCCTCACTGTTGCAAATCAAATTCCAGTCCCCACCTATAAATAATATTCAGTGCTGAAAACTGACTATTTCTTCAAAAATGTTCTTAAGCTCCATAACTGCAGTTTTAGTTGGAATATAAATACATGCCAGCATAATCCTCTTCCCTTGCCAGTAGCCCCTTACTAGCACAAATCTACCATTACCATGCTTTTCCCTATTCTAGCACTATTGAAGCACCTCTAGCAATTAATATCAGTACTTCCCTTTTCTTTTGTCCCTAATATTCTGCTAAATATCCATCCTGAAATCCTTTCTTTATCAAAGTCACACGCTCAGTTCTTTCCAAATGTGTCTCCTGTAGCATTGCTATTTGCTCTCTGCATTTCTTAATATAATCTAGTGTTCTTTCCTTTTTGTCTGCACGTGAGACCATCCACATTCCATGATAATATGTAAAGTGTTACCAATCTGATATGAAGTTATTATTCCCAGGTATTATATACAACAACCTTTTTATATGTCTATTGCCAGTGTTTGTGATACATGCACCCACTAATGTTTGGCAGGTTGATCTTTTATACAGCTGTTTCTTGCCATTTCCATTTGAATCTGTGTCACATTTTACAAGACTTTTTGTTTTAATGAAAAAGAACACCCCAATAACCTGTTAACATAATACAAACACACACGTTTATGTGCATCTTCATATAATGAAGTTTACCTCTCCTAGTAGGAACAACTGTCCTAAACAGACAGAAGTAGACACAGGCAGAATCTGACTTAAATTTAAGGTTATCCATGCTATGATACATGTTACTGCCTACTTGCAATAATTGCTGCCTCTTACTTTTTATCTTTATTCCCTTCCCAGATGTAAAATACAACTTGCATGCTTTCAGAAAACATTAACTTTTAGCCTTAAAAAAACAGTGTTTTGGCTTTTTATTTCCCTATATTCAACTTGTCTCCATGGAAATATAACAGGAAAAAATATATAGCTCTCAGCAACAGGCTCCTAAAGACATGCTGAAATGTATTGCTAAAGGAAAATTTTTCATTACATCCAGTTTTTTTTTATTTATTTGTTTCCTCTTAAAAATTGTTATCAGATTAAGCCAAGGGTCTTAATCTAGACATTCACTATGCAAAAGCAGATTACTGCATATTAACGTAATCATGCTTTTGTCCAGCCTTTTTGGTCTTAGGAGTGAAAAAAAGAAAAAGAGCATCTGTTTACTTTAGTATCTTTATCACATACAATATCTAAAAATACTTTCTTATATAACATTTAATTCATCTCATGAAAAGTTTTATACAAGTACTGTTAACAACAGAAACTGTTTTACTTAGTTATTTTTCCTTCTTCTTCCCTTTCCCTTAGTGTCCTTCCAAGCATTAATGACATGAAGTGAGACAAATGCCTTTCGGTCTCTCACAAGCTTAAAGTCAACAAATGTCCATTCTTTCTACTTTTTCTTGTACAGCCATCTTTTACAAATGTAATTGATGCTTTGTAACCATGTATTTGTTCACTAATTTCCATGTTGCTTATCTTCTTCCTGTTCATCATCTTCTCCCAATTCCAGACTCTGGTTCATTTCCAAGGTACTCCTGATTCTTCTAGTCCATTCTTATGCTTTTCTGTTGTCTCTCAACCATTTTCCTTTGAAAAGGATTCACTGGCAAAGTTTTTCTATGGGCTTTATTATCAGAAAATTAAGCAGCAGAGTCCCCTTCTGCTTGATGGCTCACTTTTTGTTGGACAAACTTTTGTATTTCTCCCATAGCTTGTTCTACATCAAAAAATGATGTTGATCCTCCAGGGAAAATATTCTGAAGAGCAATGTAATCAGCAACTTGAATCTCACACCTGTCTCTCAACATTCCCTGATTGCTGGAATAAATTTGCTTCTCTTCTGCCTGGTGTATAGTGAATAATCATTTTCTACAAACACTCTACTGTCTCCAAATTTTAATAGTTTGCCCCTTATGCAACAGCTTTGTCAGGATCAACTCTTTCTGCTGGTAGAATTGCATCTTTACTAACACAGGTCATGGTTGCTTTCCCATGGCCAGGTTTGGACTGTAACATACACAGAATTAAATCTTGCTGCGGAACACCAGTCCAGCTGCTTATTTGTGCCTTCATAAAACTAATACAGTTTGTTTCTTCCAGTTTTTCTGGTACAGTAGAAATTTTCAGGTTCTCCTTGTGAGCTCTGTCCTCTAATTTTATCATTTTTTGAAATATCTCTTCTTGAGCAGTTTCATATTTGGCCAGCCTTTTCTTTATTTTGACCTCAGATTTTTTGCAGTTTTGTCAGTTTGTCTAAAAAGCTGCTCAAAGCTTCTTCCACTTTTCCAACCATTTTTGTTTGAGTTGATATACTCCTTCAGTGTTTTGTTTATTTTAATCAGCTGTGAGCACATTTGATTTATTTTTTCCTCCAGGTTACTGGAAGCCATGTCCTGCACCAAAGCTAGAGCTTGAACTGCTTTTTGATGAACAGCTACAGGATTCTTCCCAGTCAGCATTTTCTCTTAACTTTTTCTAGCTGAATTTCTTTCAGGCTCTCTAGGTTTCTTCTTTGCTGGCATCTAAGCAGTGTATTTACTAGATGGTGATATAATTTATTAAAAATGGTAAAGTTCCTGGCTCTTATTTTTCAGTTTCTTTTTCAACACTGGGAGAACTGAAGTTAAGCTGTTGATCAGTGTGCAGCCATCTTCAAAGTCCCAGTGTGTTACATTTTTTTCCTTCTGATATTTACTTGCTTGTAAATGTTACACAGACTTAGTCATTTCTCACTTTGATCTTAACAAGCCTGTTACACTTTGGTTTTCAAGAAGGAAAATCTTCTTTCAGGTTTACCCATCCCACCATGTCCCACAAACTCCAAAAACAATTCCATAGACCTCTATTTCACTTTCCTCAAAAGGTAAACTAATGAAATCTATTGAGATCCTATGTAGCACATGTACAAAATCAAACACCTTAAAACAAAGCATGTGTACACTACATGGCATTGCTGTCAAATATTTACAATATTGAGATAACAAGTATTATAGTTTGTAACTCAACATTTCTCATATTCCTGACTTTTCAATCTATTGTGTACAATTAATAATTTTTGTCTTATATATTGTGCTCAGATTGCACTTGCATATGTTTGCATTTCAAACCGTAAATGTTTTGTTTTTATACATCTGCATTTGTAATTTGCTTGTATAAAGATATTTGTGTATTTGAAATTGTACTTGGATGTCTGCCAGATCCCCCTTGAAAATGAGCACAACCCAACAGAGTTAAACTGTTCGACAAAACATAAATTAAATAAATAAATATGATAGGTGTGCATGTTTGTGTGTGCACTTTTAAATAAGCCACTGAGTGATTCAAAAAAACTATTGTAAAAGCAACAGTTATGGATATGGTTGATAGATTTTGGTACTTGATATCCTAAATGTATTGTGCAAATTACAGAACAAAGGACTAAGATGCACAATGCTTTCAATTCTGCCAACATAACATCTCATATAAAAATCTGAGAACTTATCTGTTCATAAGTGGGATGGAATTCCTAAAGAAGTCAGGCATAACTATGAGATCTTGTCGAGTATAATAATCAGTAACTCTTTATGTATTTCTGTTATTAAAAACAAATAAATTATCCTTGTTTCCCGTCTTTCCTAACGTAGAGTAGTCTAAATACAGGCTTTGCTGTATTCTGGACTTTTGGAAAGTTCCTGTGTTGCCCATTTCCTTTCTTGGATAAAGGGAGGCTTCTTTGTTCACCAGTGGTAGTGGGGAGCTTAGAGCAGCCTATCTATCCCTGGAGGAGTGTTCCCAGCACAAGAATCTGGTAGTCTATTGGCCGTTTTGGGCCAATTTCTAGCTCTTTCAAGTCCCCCTGTATAAAACCCGCTTTGGCGAGGTTTTTGCACTTGTTACTACTCAGCCAAGCTCCTTTTGGTCCGGCAGAGTGGTGCTAGCAGCAGAGAGGCCAAAAGAGCGACTGCTAACCTGATAAAAGTGTTTTTTTCCTGCTACTATCTGGGCGACTGTCCAATCTAGCTAAACTGCAAGTATTTCTGCTTCTTGAACTGTTTTAAACTGTTTACAGTTGTTTTTGCACCTGCACTTTTAAAGTTTGTCCTGTTTGTTGCATTTACCTGTTGAGGCTACACACTCAGGTGCGCTAGCCTGTGTTACATGTTTACTGCATTTTCCTGCTATTTGTTGAAAAAAAAGAAAAACAAAAAAAAAAAATTATCCTTGTTTCCCGTCTTTCCTGACCTAGAGTAGTCCAAATACAGGCTTTGCTGTATTCTGGACTTTTGGAAAGTTCCTGTGTTGCCCATTTCCTTTTTTGGATAGAGGAAGGTTTCTTTGTTCACCAGTGGCAGTGGGGAACTTGCAGCAGCCTATCTATCCCTGGAGGAGTGTTCCCAGCACAAGAATCTGGTAGTCTATTGGCCGTTTTGGGCCAATTTCTAGCTCTTTCAAGTCCCCCTGTATAAAACCCACTTTGGTGAGGTTTTTGCGCTTGTTACTACTCAGCCAAGCTCCTTTTGGTCCGGCAGAGTGGTGCTAGCAGCAGAGAGGCCAAAAGAGCGACTGCTAACCTGATAAAAGTGTTTTTTTCCTGCTACTACCTGGGCGACTGTCCGATCTAGCTAAACTGCAAGTATTTCTGCTTCTTGAACTGTTTTAAACTGTCTAAAGTTGTTTTTGCACCTGCACTTTTAAAGTTTTTCCTGTTTGTTGCATTTACTTGTTGAGGCTACACACTCAAGTGCGCTAGCCTGTGTTACATATTTATTGCATTTTCCTGCTGTTTGTTGCAAAAAAGAAAAAAAAAAAGTTATCCTTGTTTCCCATCTTTCCTGACCTAGAGTAGTTCAAATACAGGCTTTGCTGTATTCTGGACTTTTGGAAAGTTCCTGTGTTGCCATTTCCTTTCTTGGATAGAGGGAGGCTTCTTTGTTCACCAGTGGCAGTGGGGAGCTTGGAGCAGCCTATCTGTCCCTGGAGGAGTGTTCTCAGTGCAGGAATCTGGTAGTCTGTTGGCTGTTTTGGGCCAATTTCTAGCTCTTTCAAGTCCGCCTGTATAAAACCCGCTGTAGTGCGGCTTTGCGTGATTTTGTGCATAGCGCGACATCGAGCAGCACCGCTTAATTGGGTTTGAGCCATTCTCGGCTCCACAAAGTCTGCTTTTCACTTTTTCCCTTGGAACTGATCTAGTTCTCATACTAAACACCCTATTCCTACGCTAAAGCCTAGCACTTGCTCACTAAAGCAATTATATAAGTCAGTACTACAAAATTAAAAGCACTGCACCCTCACAAACTCCCCTTGAGTAACTTGTTCCCCATTGGCCCTTTTTTTCAGTTATAACGGAATTCCCAATACTATTCTAGCATGTCCAAAGGTCAGTTGTCAATCTCCTCTCCGGTCCAGCTGGTGAACCTGGGAATCTTGAGGCAATGTTACAACTGCCTCATGTACACAGACAACCCTCTCCTCCTCCCAACAAATTCCAACACATGTGAGCAATGCAACCATATAGCCAAACTGGAGGCTAAGCTCTCTCAACTCAGTACTGGCATAACCAGTCAGGAGGAGAAGGAAACCACACTCACTACAATTCCAATCTCACATAGACCTACCACGACAGCAAACCAAACACATAAACACACAAAAACATACTTGGAGGCTCTAAATAAAAATCTGCCTAAGCAGCAGAGACCTCCAAAGCAGACACCCAAGCAACCACTACCCCAAAACAAAACACGTGCAACACACAGCTCACAAAGCCAGTGTGCCGAACAGTCACAGCCCTTAAGGCTAAACAACACACCTGATACACTTGTAATAGGTGACTCTATCATCAGGCACACTGATGTCCCGCTCACCAGGCTGAACAAGGAGAAGGTCACGGTGAGCTGCCTGTCGGGCACTAGGATCCGCCACATAACACAAGCACTCAGGTCACACCAAGGCAAGTATAAATATGACTCAGTCATTGTCCATGCTGGTGTGAATGACGTACCTCCCAGGACTAAATGAAAGGAGACATAGAGGAGGTCTCTGAGCATGTAGCCCAGGCCGGTATGACCCTGACCTTGAGTAGCATCTTACCCTCACCAAGAATGATGCCACAATATGAAGACAAGATTATCAATTTCAACAATTGGCTTAAGTATTGGTGTCATTCAAAGGGGATCCAATGCCTGTCAGCCTGGGATGACATGCTCGACAAGCCACGATGCTTCGCTAGGGACGGCTTGCACCTGTCACCCCTGGGCTTTCGGATATTGGCAAAGGCTCTTGCTACCCCCATACTGCTCAAAAGACAAACCCACCTCCATAGGTATCACAAGGGATAAGAAACTAAGAGTAATGCTACTCAACGCCAGAAGTCTAAACCTCAAGATGCACGCACTCGAAACTCTCCTTAGCATGGAGAATATCGATATTTGTGCAGTAACAGAAACCTGGTTCAAGGCTCTCGAGAGCACCCCAGCACTACCAGGTTATACCTCATACCATGCTTTTCGGCCCCAAAACGTGGACCGAACCACAAAAGGAGGGGGGAGTATCAATATTCGTCAAAGATACCCACACCTCCAGGTTGGTGGCACAGCACAAAGCATCAGAGACTATCCATGTGCAACTAACAGTGGGTAAAACTGCCTTCCAGTTTATAGCCTGCTACAGACCACGGTCCCAAACCCAGGAACCCCACTCGGCCTTCCTGAGAACACTGGAAAATATGAAGGTCTCTCCAAACACCATTATATTGGGTGACTTCAACTACCCAACCATAGACTGGGAGCATTACTCTAGCTCCAACACCCTAGCCCAAAGGTTCCTAGAATTTATAAACTCAAATGCTATGGAACAACTTGTTACCACTCCCACAAGAGGGGAAAACATACTGGACCTGATCATCACCAACATGGGGACTCTATGCTCCAGACCAGAAGTGTATCCCTCACTGGTAAGATCAGACCATAAACTAATCTCACTGGATATTCACATCCAGACCCCACCCCATGCCCAGAAAACCACAGTGAAAAACTTCTCTAAAGCAAATTTCACACTCCTCAAAACTGAGGTGGAATCCTTCAACGCCCCGGCCTGTGGATATCTGCCCAGACCACAAAATCCTTTATAAACGCATTCTATGAACACCTTCAGGAATGCATGGATCATGCAATCCCAAATAAAACCAAGACCCAATCCTCCAAAGGCAGACGTCCTGTCTGGTGGACCCAAGCCATAAACAAACTATACAATAGAAGGAGGAAGCTACTACATGACAGAGCAAAATCCCAAAAAGGGAAGGCATCTCTGATCAGTATTAGCAAAAAACTACGGGCACTCATAAAATCGTCTAAGGCCAGCTTCGAGAGAAAAATTGCACAGGACACTAAGGATAATCACAAGGCTTTCTTTAGTTATGTTAGGAACCTTGGTGGGAATTCCCAGATATGCTCAGAATTAGTCCAAAATGACAAAAAATACACCGAACCCACAGACATTGCCAACATCCTAGCTGACAGGTTCAGCGCAAACTTCTCCCCCCATCCCCACCAAAAGGGCTAATATCTATCCCAACAGAGTGCTGCCCCCCTGACATCTCAGATGCTCAGGTAAGAACTGCCCTCTCCAAAGCAAGAAACACAGCATCAATGGAACCAGACGGTGTCCCAGGCTGCATCCTACATGAACTCCAAGAAGAGCTAAACCCAAACCTAAAACTACTGTTCAATCTCAGCCTTACTACAGGATATGTACCCAAAGAGTGGCGTACAGCAACAGTGGTCCCTCTCCACAAAGGTGCTGCCTCAACGGATCCTGGAAACTATCGCCCCATAAGTCTCACTAGTTTGGTCTGCAAAGCTATGGAAAGGATCATCATGGACCTTATAAATAAAGATATTGGGGACCTACAGACACTGGATCCTACCCAGTTCGGCTTTGTTAAGGGCAGATCCTGCCTCTTAAACCTGGTCAATTTCTTTGAAACAGTCACCAAGGCCATTGACAAGGGGAAGGTGGTCCACACAGCCTACCTGGACCTCGCAAAAGCCTTCGATACAATACCCCACTCGGCCATTATAGATAAGCTCACCAGCTTAAATATAAACCCCTATGTCACTAGATGGGTTGCAAACTGGCTCAAGGACAGAACCCACATGGTTAGAATAGCTGGAGCCATGTCATACTTCAAACCAGTTACAAGTGGTGTCCCACAAGGCTCAGTCTTGGGACCTCTCTTGTTCGGTATATATTTCTCGGAGGTACAGGCCAACATGGAAGGACTGTGGCTGCCCAAGTTCGCAGATGACTGCAAACTGGGCGCCATAATAGACTCTCCAGCCGACACAAGCATCCTCCAAAAGGGCCTCATAGAAACAGACAACTGGTGCCAGAGCCATGGCCTCAAACTAAACGCCAAAAAGTGTATAGTCATCCCCTTTGGCAAAAACAAAGTGCCCACAAATTACCACATAGGTGGTAATCCATTAAGTACAGAAGAAGTAATTAGAGACCTGGGGACCCAAGTTGATAGCAATCTCTTATTTGACAACCAAGTGGCCAAAGTGGTTAGAAAAACATTTTATATAGCCCACCTAATCATGAAGGGATTCACATCTAGATCAGGGGAGGTCATCGTGCCTCTTTACTCATCCCTCATCAGGCCCATAATTGAGTACAATGCCCCTTTTAGGATGTACCTTACCAGACACCTGCAGCAACTGGAAAGACCCCAAAAGTACCTCACCAAGAGGATCAAGGGGCTCAAACAGATGCCGTATGCTGCCCGGTTAAAGAAACCCCAGCTCTACTCAGTGGCATACCGCCTGCTCAGAGGCAATCTGTGCATGACGTATAAAGCCATGTCCAACCCGGAATTAATGGACATGCTGCACCTCAGAAAATCCAAATCCCATCGAGCTATGCGCTCGAGGGACTTAAACCTCAGCACTGAAATAAATAGGACATGCTGGAGGGACAGATTCATAACCCAGAGGCTCCCTTCACTCTGGAATAAAATTCCAGTCCAGGTTAGGCAGAGTCCCTCATTGACTCTCTTCAAGAGGAATCTTGAGTGGATGGGAGGTCATAGGTTTACCCCGGGTATCACTTCTGTGTCACTGTTAGACAGAGGCACAGTATACTAACCTCGAAAAAGGGCATAGCAAAATTAATTTAAAATGGGTGTCGAAAGCCATACACACTCTGGCTAGGCTTATAAATACCCTAGGGCAGATAGCCTAGTATGAACCTATGAACCTATGTAAATGAGCAGTCTAGCATTAAGATCCATAAAAAGATATTTTCCAGCACTATGTAAAGCACTGCACTCCTCCAGTGTCAGCTGTCCATATCAATACCATTATCAAAGCTAGGTTACTATGTGGGTACCTCTGTTTCCAAACTGTAGCCATATTTTCTGTTTTGTTGTCAAACTTCATTGCTGCTGCTGCCACCAACTCATGCAGCATTTTAAAAAATGTGCACCTCTCTCTAGTAGTTTGCCCTGTAGATGTAAGAGGCTTATGCTACATTTTCAGTTGTGGTCCCCTAAAATTACAAGAAAGAACGCTGTACAGATTTAAGTTGCAAACTCTTATCTATTTTTGATGTTCCAGGCTCTCTGAGACACAATGTTTCTCACTGATAGAAAAACACTTATCTGAGAGCACTGAGTATACCTGGATCTACCCTTGCTTGCTTTTTCCTTTATCCTTTTTTCACTAAACATATTTTCATTGTCCCTGTAGAAGTTTCATCAAAGTTATGATGAACCTTTTCAACTTATTGTCTTAACTTTTTCTTCATTCAAGAACTAAATTCCTTTTACAGAGATCTTACCAATTATGTTTAAGTCTACAGCATTTCTTTTAAGTCCACCCATTCATCACTGCAGAGGACTACAAGAAATGTGAGCATGTCTTTTGTGTGTGCATGTGTATGTCTGCTTGTGTGTAAACACAACCATAAATTTTGTCAAATGCTGATAGCAATCTGCCTGAAGCCTTAGGGCCATAATAACTGTATACTGTATTACCACTAGCATGTGTTACCTTTAACACTCTTCCAATCCATAACTTTTCCTTATAGCTAACAGTGCAACTGTAAAACACTAATAATCTGCAATCTGTAGTTGCTGGTTTCCCCAACCCCTGACATATTTTTATATGATAATATTGAAATGTGAATTTAAGGGGTGGTGCCAGGTGACCTTGCAACTCATTACTGAAAATAAAATATGAAGAAGGGAAACTGTTCACTTTATTGACCTCATTCTGCTAAAAAGATTTTCTTGCTAGCTTTACCATGCATTACTGAAAATACATAACACATCACATGGAGGATATAAAAGTTGCATATGCTTTGCTAATACCATCTGGTTGTCACAGCAACAGACTGACTATTTTAATAGCAACACTGTATCAGAGGAAGACGAATACTACTTCTTGGTTTCTGATGAAGGTTAACCATGGCTATGCTACAAGGTTAGTGCCAGACAGACATTATTACAAGCAAAGGGAAATACACATCCACCACTGACCCTGAAAAGGACACTACTGGTTCATAGCACATCAGCTGTTAGAACATGCTAACATCAATAAGAATTTTATTCGGACTTCATCCTGCTAAACACATGTGGGAGAAAAGTGGGTTCTCCATATTGGGCAGCTATACCGCCTTGTTAGTAATACAGAATCTGGAAAATACAACACTCTGAGCAGTACTAAAGCCCTCGTTTATTATATGCACTGAATTTTTATCGTTTATCTGTGGGCTTTTAAACAGAAAGAAGGCAACCCTACTAAAAAGAAATGATTAAGCTTTTTCAAACTCCATAACTCTTCCAAAACTACTCTGAAAAGCAAATACATTGCATCAGAGTTATCAGCACATTCTGCTTTTATTCTAAATAACTCGTGAGTCACTAAAGCAGCTCTAGCAGAACTCTAGTACCTAACCATCTCAACCCCCTTCTCCCACAAATGGATAAGACTGGACTGAACTTTAGGGTAAGAAAACTCTGGTAGCATACATAATTTCCAAATGCACCTTTCATTTATCCATACACTACCTTACAAGTGTGATCTGCTACGTGGCTTGTCCATACTCATCAAGGATTAAATCTGTCATGAGGAGTACCCCATATCTCCAAATAAAGAATAAGGAATTCCAAAATTTGCACCACTGAGATGGAAACTCCAATAATGCTAACAGATATCCATGGAGACAGAAGAGAGACAGTATAATGTCTTACCTGTAAAATTATGTTCTTATCTTATAGTAAAGTATATTAACATGGCAAGTGTCACAGACACACATACAATGTTATAAAAATAAAATATGAATTTATCAGGAAGCAGAATATAGTACTTTTAGCAAGACAAGAAACTATGCAAATTACTTTTCAAATTGAAAAAAAACTGCATGTGTCACTATTTTATATGGGGGGAAGTTTTATGATCACTTTTCTTAAGGATTTGTTTTACTGCATTTCTTTCAGCACAAGATACCAAACTAGCAGATCTCTACAGTCTGTACCTTGAACATGGTTAACCTGGTGGCAACAAAGGGAGGCCAGAGGCCCAGGTGTTAAAATGCTGATTGAGAAGGGAGTATTTTAGGGGCTGAAATCTTCTTCCCTACTTCTCTCTCAGGGAATGAATGGAGGATGTCTTGCAGCAGGCAGGCAGGCAGGCATTTTAGTGAGGGGGGGGGAGCACTGATATATATCTGCAGTGCAGCATGCATGTAATCTTGTGTTTTTACATTATAGCAGGTAGTGCACTCGTTAAAGGGGAACTAGGTTCAACAGGAAAAGCAAAAGTCCTGCAATATGATAGGCTTGGAAGTCAGGGCAAAACATTGTTGTGTGAAAAAATGAATAAGGCAGTAGGCAATGGAGAGTTCCTCAGAGACTTGAAGTCTAAGGGGAGGCACTGGAACACAAAAAAGGGAGCAGAAGAGACAAATATATATATATATATATATATATATATATATATATATATATATATATATATATATATATATATATATATATATACACATATATATATATAGAGAGAGATGTCTACCTTGGGCAGAAAGGCGCGGATCATCAGGTACATGCTACGGACATTAAGGTTCATTGTGAAGTCCCAGTCCTTCTCGTCACAGTCCAGGATTGTACCATGGTGAACAAAACTAGAAAAAAAGTAAAAAAACAATTTTAGATGCAAAGCAACAGTAATCCTATGAATATTTCAGCAACATATTATTTGCTTGTTTATTATGATGAAAGTTTATATTTTATACAGGCATAATACACAAAAATAGTTCAATACAATGTGGCATACAACATCATGTAACACTGAAAAAAGCATAAACATTGGTGCCAAACTTAGTACCTTACTGGATGGTCCAACTCTTCAGGGGCAAAATATTCACCTGCTGTAAAGTACAGTTTTGTACCTACCATAAATGTAGATGTCCGATAGGTATGCATCTGCAGTAATAACATATGGGTTGTCCTGCCTCAGGCAGCCCTTCGTTCAGCCGGATTCCAAAGTCTGGGTCTGGCCTCGGCTGATGTCACACTTTCCCCGACGTCAGAGCGTCTGGGGTATAAAAGCATCAGCCGACGCCATTTTCCTCAGTGTTTCTTGCCCCAGATGCCAGGTGCCCTCTAGGAAGGCCAAATTTGGAGGAATGCAATAAATTCCAAACATTTTCCAAAATATATACATATATATATATATATATATATATATATACAAACAAATACACCATAATAGATCCCCCAGCTAGCTAATGGAGGGGAAGCACCCTAGGAATACCACAGAGGGGAAGGAGGGAGGGTAAACCTGACTGCAGATGCATACCTATCGGACATCTACATTTATGGTAGGTACAAAACTGTACTATGTCCTTCAAGGATGCATCTGCAGTCATAACATATGGGTAGAATACCATAGCCAATCTGGGGGAGGAGGTACTAAGAAAAGGATGGTGTAGTTAAGATACCCTGCAGGACTGCTGTAGCAAAACCTGCTCTGGATCTGGAGTATAAAGGTAAATTGTAATGCTTGGCAAATGTATGCATGGAGCTCCATGTAGCAGCTTCCAAAATGTCCTTGGGAGCCACCCCTCTTAGGAAGGCTGTAGTGGTGGCTGTGGCCCTTGTGGAATGAGGCCTAATGTTTGCAGGAACCATCTTTCCATGAAAGGAGTAACAAAATCGAATGCAATTTCCTATCCACTTTGAAATTGTCTGTTTGGAAATTGCTTTTCCTTGCACCCCGGCAGCATATGCTACAAGGAGTTGGTCAGTCTTTCTGCAACTTTTAGTTCTGTCCAAGTAGTAGCATAGTTGTCTGTGTATATCCAGGGTGTGTAGAAGTTTTTCCCCTTTATTTTGTGGATTTGGGAAGAATGTAGGCAAGTGAATAGCTTGGTTCAAGGATACCCTAGATACCACCTTTGGCATAAAAGTAGGATTGGTTCTCAATGAAACTCTGTCCTGATGGAAGATAACAAATGGCTGTACTGCCATTAAAGCTTGTAACTCAGATACTCTTCTTGCTGAAGTTATGGCCAGAAGGAATGCAGTTTTCCAAGACAGAAACTGTAGATCCGCCGATGCTGCTGGTTCAAAGGGAGGAAGTGTTAGTTTCTCCAGCACAAAGTTGAGATCCCAAGTAGGTAAAGGAGGTTTCCTTGGAGGATTGATGATTTGATTCCTCTCAGAAATTGCCTGAGGAGAGGATGCGAGAAGATAGGTGGATCAACATTGTATTCTGCTGAAATTGCTGAGGCATGAATCTTAATGGAAGAATAGGACAGGCCATTGTGGTACAATTCTGCTAAGTATTCCAGAATATGTGCCATGCTCACCACTGTCACATCTAAGCCTTTTGTTGTGTTCCAAATGAGAAATCTTTTCCATTTTGCTGAGTATGTCTTCCTTGTGGAAGGCCGGCGAGCTTCCATAATAATGTCCTTTACTCTCTGTGATAAGTTATTCTGAGGGGGGTTTATGGGATTTTCCAGGCAGTTAGCTGCAATGTTTTCAAGTTGGGATGCATGATCTTGAAATTGTTCTGCGTCAGAAGAAGTGGCCAAAGGGGTAGAGGCCATGGTTTCACCTGTGACATGCTCCTCAATAGTGGGTACCAGTGCTGCCTTGGCCAGTCTGGAGCTATCAGAATCACTCTTGGCTGTTCTGCCCTGATCTTCAGTAAAACCTTGGACATTAATGGGAGAGGTGGGAAGGCATAGACTTTTAGAGCTTTCCAGCTGAAAGAGAGAGAGTCCACCCTCCAAGCTTGTGGGTGGTATGTCCTTGAGCAGAATGTCTTCAGTTGGTGATTGTGGGGCGAGATGAACAGATCTATCTCCGGCTTTCCCCATGCTTGTGTTATGAGTAGAAAAATGTCTGGGTGCAGCATCCATTCGTGTGCATCCATGGTAATTCTGCTTAAGCTGTCTGCCAGTGCATTTTCTTTCCCTGGCACGAACTGGGACTGCAGTTGGATATTGAGTTTCAAGCATAGTTCCCATAGATTCATGGCCAGCCTGCATAGAGGGTAGGAATGCATGCCTCCTTGCTTGTTTATGTACCACATGACTGTGGTGTTGTCTGTCCTTATTAACAGGTGGCCTTGATGGAGGAAAGGTTTGAAGGCCTCGATTGCATGTATCACTGCCAGCATTTCCTTTTGGTTTATGTGCATGCGCAGCTGTCCTTGAGACCATAGGCCCTGGATACATTTGCCCTCCATGTGTGCTCCCCATCCTCGGTCTGAAGCGTCCGTGGTGATGGTTTGCTGTGTTTTTGGTTTGTTGAAAGGCAACCCACTTTTGGACTGGCAGGCTTGAGCCCACCACAGGAATTCCTTTTGAAGGCAAGGAATGATTGGTATCAAAGTTTCCAAACTGTGACTGTGCTGAGACCATACACTCCTTAGGTACCATTGTAATTTTCTCATATGCAGCCTGGCTTGTGGAATCAGAATTATACAGGATGCCATGTAACCCAGGGCCTGCAGGATTTTCCTTGCAGTTAGCTGAGTTTGTCTTGTCAGATTCATGAAGTAATCCGGAAGTTGTTTTTGTTTTCTTCTGTGAGAAAGGCCATTTGGGTGGTTGTGTCTAGATCTGCACCCAAAAAGGTTATCCTTTGGGATGGAACAAGTCTTGATTTTTGGATGTTGACTGTGTATCCCAAGGCCTGCAATAGGTGGATGGCATAGTCCAAGTCCTTTATCAAATTTTTCTTGTTGTCCGCTTGTATAAGGCAGTCGTCCAGATATGGGTAGATTTGAATCCCCTGAAGTCTGCAGTGTGCAATTACTGATGCCAGGCATTTTGTGAATACTCTGGGCACAGTAGATAAGCCAAAGGGCAATGCTGAGAATTGATAATGCTCTGATCCTGCAAGAAATCTGAGGTGTCTTCTGCAACTTTGCCGAATAGGGACATGCAGGTATGCCTCCTTGAGATCTAGAGTCACCAGCCAAGACTCCTTGCCCAGCATGGGAAGAAGTTGCTGTAGGGTCAGCATCTTGAATTTTGGCACAATGAGGTAAGTATTCAGTGCGGACAGGTCGAGAATAGGCCTCCATTGATTTTCTTTTCTTGGAACAAGGAATAATCTGGAGTAAAATCCTTGGCCTTGTTCTGAAAGAGGTACCTTTTCTATGGCTTTCATTTGTATTAAGTTGTTTATCTGCTTTAAAGCCTCTGCCCTCTGATTTGGGGGCAGGTTTGGCATTCCGTTTCTTCTTGGCAAAGTGTGGAAGTGGAACCTGTATCCTTTGTCTATTATTTGCAGTGTCCATGTGTCCCTTGTAATGTAATGCCAGTTTTTTGAGAATAAAGAAAGCTTTCCGCCCAATGGTGCTTCCAATTGAGCCCTGGTCGGCGGAATCAAAGGAAAGTCATTGAGTCTGTCCAGGTGTAGTAGTTGTTGTTGCTGTTCCTGCACCACCTCTCTGGTTGGCAGGCTGCCACTGACGGCCTCTGTAGGAGCCTCTAGCTTGCCCTCTACCTCTGGGACGCCTGTTCCTGCCCCTCTGGGATCTGTCCGAGTCTGGAAAGGACCAATTCTTAGTAGGCCAGTTTCTGCTGAATCTCGGTGGTTGTACTTGCAGAAAGTCCTTAACTGTTTGCACAGATTTTGCCTTTTCTTCAAACTTCTTTAAGACCTCCTGAGCCGAGGAACCAAATAATTTTTGTTTTTCCATTGGAGCATCCAGGAGTTTAGCTTTAACATGGTCTGGTAAAGATTGTTCCTTCAACCAGGCATGCCTACGAATAACTGCCCCAGTCATAGCTGACCTACATGAAGCTTCCAGTGCATCATAACCACACTGCAAAAAATGATTACTAACCTGCTGTGAGTTATGTACCAGATCCTGAATGGGATTTACGGTCAAGGGATTCAGAAGAGGAAAGCTTCTTATGCAATTCATCTAACAAATACTCTTGGTACTGTATCATGTGAAATTGACAATTTAATGCCCTCATGGAAAGAGTTGCAGAAGTATATACCTTCTTTCCCCATCTCTCTAAAGCTCTAGACTCCCTTTCAGAAGGTAGAGGATTTTTGGCAGTGGCAGCTGCAACCCCTTTTGGGCCCTGAGAAATAGTATCTGGGTCTGCAGAATGGGCCTTGTACAGATGTAGATGAGAATCCGGGACCCTGTAGTATCTATCAAGTTTGGCAGGAGCCGGAGGGAGAGAATCAGGGGCTGTACTAACATCATTGTACACATCATCAATAACATTCAAAACAGGAGGTATAGCTAAGGGCCTATGCTGAGGTAAATGTAAAAAGGTCCTTAATCTCTTTCTAGAATCAGAAAATTCCTGACCCTGCCATTGAAAATGTTCTCTCATAGAGTGTAGTGTCTCACCAAAGGAAAACTCTTCAGGAGGGGAGGCCGAAGGGATAGATTCTTCAGCATCAGAATCCTCGCAGGCCAAATAAGCCTCCTCCTGGTGATCTGACAACACAGATCCATCCGTAGACTCATCTGAAGAGTGTTGGTCAGAGGGCTCAGTCCTGGGCCTTTTGTCTGGTGGTGGATGAGACCCCTGTCCGGGTGAGGCTGAGAACCTCTAATTAAAGAGATAAGATCCTCTGCAAGGCTGAGGATCTGAGAACTAGAAGAAGGTCTCGGAGAGGTAGTCTTGGGAGGCAAAGCTTTAGCAAGTTTAGCAGCTTTAGCCGTGGAAAAAGCTTTAATGGACATGGATGCAGGGGGTCTGGCTGCACCACGTGCAGGAGTAGACTTGTCCAAAGGAATGGTGTTGGACAATTCCTGGGCACTGGTTTCAGTAGGTAGCTCAGTAGCCGACTCAGCCGGGGCCTCCAGGGCCGCGGTGGTCGGTTGAGTGGATTTGGTTAAAGGAAGTACCGAGGACTCGGGTTTGGCCGAAACCGAGACACTTGTGGTAGGCCTAACCGTGGTTTCAGCCGAAACCGCGGGCCACGAGTGTCGGTCCTTGTCCTTCTGTTTTTTCACCAAATACGATGTCGGAGTCTCCGACGGCATCTTATATGCGAAATTAGCCCCAAAGAATTCCTCTGCAAACTCCGACCGACGTCTAAGAGTTCGTCGGTTGAAGGAAGCACAGGCTGAACAGGCCGAGACGTTGTGGTCTGGGCCTAAGCAAGGAAGGCAGTAAGAGTGGAAATCCTTATGAGGTATTTGTTTCCCACAAGTTAAACAATTATTTACTTTATCTGACATCGGCTGAGGCAAGAAAGAGTCCCCAACGGGGTACTTAGCTTTTTCGAAGTCTTTGGTAGCTGAATCACAGGAGCTGACAGACTGGCACTTGCGAACTGCTTCTGCTTCGGGCACCACGCGGCAAGAAAGACTGGGGAAAATGGCATCGGCTGATGCTTTTATACCCCAGACGCTCTGATGTCGGGGAAAGTGCGACATCAGCCGAGGCCAGACCCAGACTTTGGAATCCGGCCGACCAAAGGGCTGCCTGAGGCAGGACAACCCATATGTTATGACTGCAGATGCATCCTTGAAGGACATCAGTGACACTGGTCTGACTACCAGCTATGGGTCCAAGAATTGAAATTTAACGTGAGCAGTAAATCACAAATTCACCTTAAAAGGTGAAGGGAATTAGGCACTGCAAAAATGTCTCCCAGTGGTAGCAATAACATCACTGTAACAAGAAGGGTAGACATCACCAGTGGAAAGGGGTATATGGAGAAACATGTCTGCCTAATTTTTGTCTGGAACAGAGACTGTGGAGGGATCATGACAGGTCAGCAGCAGAAATATCCCCAGATCCCACAGCAAGCCACACACCCATGTCTGTTCCCTTAAGGAGAGAAAGTTAAGACATCAAGAGATACACTGGTGAGCTATGGATGCCAGGGTTTAATGGGATTGGAGTAATATATCAACATTTTTGTCCTCTAGATATCAACAGTTTGTTCACCAGATCAAGAGAAGCAATAAATGATTCATAACACACAGGAAAAGACAACAGAAAAAAGTTGGCACTATCCACAGAAAACACTTGTTTCTGACCTTTGTATCAGAAAAGAGAAATGGGCAAATTAAGATTTGTCTCAAGCTAGATGCAAAATGCAAATGAGCAATGCAATGCATCAGCTTAAAGCATTTCAGGCATTTATGTTCAAATATCACACTATGGATATTTCTAGATTCTTTCTTATCAAATGTATCATTTCCTTCACAAAAGTATGACAGGCTGTACACTCTAGGACAGACAAATAAATGAAAACATCAGAGCAGAAACCAAAGTAGCTTCAATAGCAGAGAAGGTCAAAGAGAACAGATGACAATGGTTCAGTCAAACGTGCAGGAAAGCAGAGGATGATCTGGTGAAGATTTGGGAGAGACATGAAGAAGGCAAGAGGAAATCAGGACATCTAATCAAGAAATGGCTTTGGGATGGAAAGGTTAGGCGTTAAGTTGCATGTGCACAGCTCAGTGAAAATAAAATTCAAAGAAAACTGGTCCCCAAACATTCAGACACTAAATTCCTGAGAACAGTCTATAGGCACGCGCGCACACACACACACACACACACACACACACACACACACACACACGAACACACACACGCACACACACACACACACGCACACACAGACACACACACACACACACACACACACACACACACACACACACACACACACACACACACACACACACACACACACACACACAAACACACAGAAACACATCTCAATTAGGGATATATTATATTCCTCCCATCATATAATGAATTCAACATCCAGCCCATTGTTTAAGTCTCAGATAAAGGCCCATAGTAAGTTAGTGAACATTTAAATAGCTTATATAAATATCATAATAAAAAAAATATCATTTGAGTAATCTTCTTCGATAATAATACATTTCCTTGATGTTCTATCTGAAGATATAAGAACTTCTTTAAAGAAGTTTGAACAATGACAGTCTTCTAAACTGGATACTGTTTTTCAAACTCAGAGACTC